>NC_063201.1:1725935-1903435 GCF_017589495.1 Alosa alosa
AACTTTTCCTCTCAGTTTCTCCGGCATCCGGGCGGCCTGCTCAAACTGGTCAGCCCAGGCCCGTGCACTTCTGAGAGGGAGGGCAAGGAGGAGAGTATATATGGAGAGAGGAGGAGAGGAGGAGAGAGGAGGAGGAGAGAGGGAGAAGGAGGAGGAGGAGGAGATAAGGAGAGGAGGAGGAGAGACAGGAGGGTGAGGAGGAGAGGAGGAGGAGAGGGAGGAGGAGAGGAGGAGGAGAGGGAGTGAGGAGAGGAGGAGGAGGAGGAGGAGAGGGGGAGGAGGAGAGAGGAGGAGAGGAGGAGGAGGAGGAGAGGAGGCGAGGAGGAGAGGAGGAGAGGAAGTGGCAGAGGGAGAGAGGAGGAGGAGAGGGAGGGCGAGGAGGAGAGAGGAGGAGGAGGAGGGAGGAGGAGGAAGAGGGAGGAGGAGGAGGACAGGGAGGTAGAGAAGGAGGAGGAGAGGGAGGGCGAGGAGGAGAGGGAGGAGAGAAGGAGAGGAGGAGGAGGAGTGAGAAGAGGAGAGGAGGAGGATAAAGAGGTATATATATAAAAGAGGAGGAGGAGAGGAGGAGGGAGGAGATATATATAAGAAAGAGGAGGAGGATGACAGGAGGGCAGATATAGGAGGATATGAGGAGAGGAGGAGAGGAGGCTATATGAGTGAGTGAGGGATGAGGAGGAGAGGAGGAATAGAGGAGGAGGAAGAGAGAGAGGGGAGGAGGGAGGAGGAAGAGGGAGGGATGGTGGGGAGGCAGGAGGAGGAGGAGAGGAGGAGGAGGAGGGAGGCCAGGAGGAGGGAGGAGGAGGAGGGCGAGGAGAGGGAGGGAGAGAGGAGGAGGAGAGGAGGAGGAGGAGGAGTGAAGAGGGAGAGGAGGAGGAGGACAGGAGGTGGAGAGGAGAGGAGGAGAGGAGAGGAGGAGGGAGGACAGGAGGAGAGGAGGAGGAAGAGGAGGAGGAGGAGGAAGAGGAGTGAGGAAGAGGAGAGGAGGAGGAAGTGGGAGGAGAGAGGACAGGAGGGTGAGTGGGGAGGAGAGGAGGAGAGGAGTGAGAGTGAGGAGAGGAGAGGAGAGGAGAGGAGTGAGAGGAGGGCTAGGAGGAGAGGGAGGAGGAGGAGGGGAGGGAGGATAGAGAGGAGGAGAGAGGAGTGGAGAGTGTGGATGAGGAAAGAGGATGAGGGAGGAGGAGCAAGAGAGGAGCAGAGAGTGATGAGATGAAAGAGGAGTGAAGCTTTGAGGAGGAGGAGGAGGAGGAGAGGGAGGAGGAGAGGAGGAGGAGAGAGGAGGAAGAGGAGGAGGAGTGATAGACAGGAGGCAGAGGAGGAGGAGGAGAGGAGGAAGCAGTGAGGAGGAGAGGAGGAGGAGGAGGAGGAGATGGAGTGAGCAGAGAGGAGGAGGAGGAGAGGAGGGGAGGAGGAGAGGAGGTGGATGGATGCAGAGAGAGTGGAGTGAGGAGGAGGAGAGGAGGGAGGAGAGGGGAGGAGGAAGAGGAGGGGAGGAGGAGGAAGAGGGAGGAGGAGGACAGGAGAGGAGGAGGAGGAGAGGAGGAGGAGGAGAGGGAGGGCGAGGAGGAGAGGGAGGAGGAGAGGAGGAGGGGAGAGGGGAGCGAGGAGGAGGAGGAGGAGGAGGAGAGGAGGAGGAAGAGGAGAGGAGAGGAGGAGGAAGAGGGAGGAGGAGGAGGACAGGGAGGGTGAGGAGGAGAGGGGAGGAGTGAGGAGGAAGCGAGGAGTGGTAGGAGGAGGAGTGGGAGGAGGAGGAGGAGGAGAGGAGGGACAGGAGGAGAGGGAGGAGGAGTGAGAGGAGGAGGAGGGTACAGAGGAGAGGGGAGGAGTGATATAGGAGGAAGGAGGAGGAGAGGGAGGATGAGGGAGGATATGAGGATGAGAGGAGGATGAGAGGAGGGAGGAGGAGGAGGAGAGGAGGATGTGATGAGAGAGCAGAGGAGGAGATATGGAGGAGGGAGAGAGAAAGAGGAGGGCGAGGAGGAGAATGCAGGTAGAGAGAGAGGGAGGAGGAGAGTGGAGGAGAGGAGGAGAGGGAGGAGGATAGAGTGAGAGGGGAGGAGGAGGAGAGATGAGGATGGAGGAGAGGAGAGAGTGGAGAGAGGAGGGATAAGGAGAGGAGGAGGAGAGGAGGAGGATAGAGAGGGAGGAGGAGGAGAGAGGAGGCTTGAGGAGTAGAGGAGGAGGAGGGAAAGAGGGGAGGAAGGAGAGGAGAGTGGAGGAGGAGTGGGAGGAGAAGGAGAGGAGGAGGAAGAGGAGGAGGAGGAGGTATAGAGAGGAGGATAAGAGGGAGGAGGAGGAGGACAGGGAGGGTGAGGAGGAGAGAGGAGGAGAGGAGGAGGAGGAGGAGAGGAGGAAGCAGGATGAGAGGAGGAGGAGGAGGAGAGGAGCTGCCAGATTTTTCTAGTAAATGTGGGGAGACAACTGCTTATAGAGTGTAAAATGTTTATAAAGAATTATCTTTATATCTAATATTTTATGTATTACTTAAAGACCTAGCTATCTCCCTGGGGAATAGGGAGGTAGCTAGGTCTATAATTACAGCAAATTATACGATGACGTTCACAGGTGCATAAGTCTCAGCATGGGACGAGTATATGTGGTCATTTGCCCATTGATAATTTGCACACACAATGCACGACTAACACAAGGTGACACCATGACTCCAAACTTCTTGTAAATAAAATTCATTAATCTTAAAGCTGAAAAATCGAGAGGATCATTCTCGTAAAGTTTCAGATTGTGTCATTTTTCCCAGTATTAGATTAGATTCAACTTTATTGTCATTGTACAGAGTACAAGTACAGAGACAACGAAATGCAGTTTGTGTCTAACCAGAACCTATAAACAAGTCAAGGATGCATTTTATCTAACTCGAATCCATGATACGACAAAATTACACAATTTTTCCAGTATTTGGTACATATGTCAACCAGACTCTTGCACTGTATTATAAGAGTATTAGACTACTGTATCCATGGTGTGAAAATAAATGCCCAAATAACCCAGGGGTAAAAGATTACTGTCACTGGCTATCTTCTAAGAGCCCCACACACCCACACAGACTGGCAGGAGGATTATTACAGTGCATGAAAATGCACTGTTCTGTTATCCGAAGTCTTCTTCTTATTATTATTACAGTGCATGAAAATGCACTGTTCTGTTATCCGAAGTCTGTTCGTTTAACGTAGAAACTTCGTTCAAACGTTGTAACGTAGGTCTTGAAAAGGACACGTGGGGAATGTATTTTTTACTTTTGTAAACGTTATACTTTTTGAGATATTAATAAAAAACAAGCTTATTTTTCCCCATAGACTTTGTATTAGCACTATGACATCACAATGGACTAATTAACTTGATTTGCACCTGTATCAACTTCCAGCTGCTCACTACTAGGACCAATCAAAGGGCCAGTTAAACTGATTGCACCTGTATCAACTGCTTTCTGCTTAACTAGGCCAACTCTCTCTGTGTCTCTCCATTCTACAAGGATATAAGGCACATTCCATCCAACTTTCTATCCATTCATCCTCTTCAAACCATTCACTCATCCACCCATTAAACTATACATCAGCATCCATTAAACAATCTGCCTATCAACATCCATTCAACTTTCTGTCTATCAGCATCCATTACACTATCTACATTCAACTTTTAAACTATATACTCTGTCTCGGGCTTTAAGCATACAATCTGGCTCTCTTAAGACTACTATTTCCTCTGCCCACAACTGTTTTCAAAATAAATGTCCTCACTACAATAATTCACTATTAAATAATTGAACTATTTAAACTACTCAACTATTTTAACTGTTTCAGCCATTTCAACTGTCAGTTGTTATCAACTATGACTCCTGCCAACTGTTTCCAAATAAAAGTTTGTTTGGCATTTTATGTTAATATACAGTATGTTTATATTTTCATGCACTGGTAATTTCCTCGAAATTACATTTTCTAGTTCAGCTTCAACCGTTTAACGTAGAAACTTCGTTCAAACTTTGTAACGTAGGTCTTGAAAAGGAGACTTGGAAACCATTCACTCATCTACCCATTAAACTATCCCATCAACATCCATTAAACAATCTGCCTATCAACATCCATTCAACTTTCTGTCTATCAACATCTGTTACACTATCTACATTTAACTTTTAAACTATATACTCTGTCTCAGGCTTTAAACATACAATCTGGCTCTACAGATCCTGTTCAACTATTTCCTCTGCCCACAACTGTTTCAAAATAAATGTCCTCACTACAATAATTCACTATTAAATAATTAAACTATTTAAACTACTCAACTATTTAACTGTTAAGCCATTTCAACTGTCAGTTGTTATCAACTATGACTTCTGCCAACTGTTATCAAATAAAAGTTTGTTTTGCATTTTATGTTAATATACAGTATGTTTATATTTTCATGCACTGGTAATTTCCTCGAAATTACATTTTCTAGTTGTGTTAATAAGCCAGTATGTCCTAGCTAATGTGCTGATAGAATATTTAAACAATATTCAGCATATTCACTATATGCTCAAAGAGAACAAAACCTGATTTTATTTTTTTATTATTTTTATTTTTTATTTTTAAACACCTAAACACCTAGTGTTGTGTAGTATTCTTTGCTTTTGTTTATGTAAAGCACATTGAATTACTCCTGTGTATGTAATGCGCTATAAATAAACTTGCCTTGCCTATTGTAATATACACGCTATAACACAATAATCTACCTATCTTTTCTTTTTGTGTCCTTGGGCGAGTATGGCGTCAGATTACTTGATCCAGGGTTTTAAAGACACTCCATTTGTTCATGCTGATTAAAGTATCAAAATGTTTTATTAAAAAAATGTGTCAAGTCTACACATTACGGAGCCCCTAAGGGGACATGAGCAAATAAAAATCTAAAGTTTAGTTTCATGTGCTCACGTGAAACTTTCATGTGCTCACGTGAAACTTCCATGAAAGTTTTGTGTGCGCACGCAAAACCTTTTCACGTGAAACTTTCATGTGCGCACGTGAAACTAAACTTTAGATTTTTTTTTGCTCATGTCCCCTTAGGGGCTCCGTAACACATAACAAACAAAAATACATACAGAAACATGGCATTTATTACTATGGGTTGTGGTCCAATTGTCATAAATGAGAAGACATTTTTCTATTAAATTCGGTAGGGCACAAAGCAAGGACATTTTCTGTGTCTGCAGTGATCAGATTAAAACAAAGCCGTTTTAATGATCTTTTTTCAAATCTTGAACAGCCCAGGCCACACATGAATTCCAACTTCCAATTTCAAGGCCTGATTATTAGTGAACATCACCGTGGTGACGACCTCTCACCTCTTGGCTCTCCCTCCTGAGAGTTCTTTCGCTCTGGTACCTCTCCATCAGCTCCTCTCGGTCCACCTTCCCCCGCTCGGCCTCCTCCTCCCGCTCTCGCAGCTGGGCCCGGCTACTGGCCAGGCCTTCCAGCACCCACACCATCACCGGCACCAGGGACTCCACCACGGCGGACCCATGGGTCTCCACCACAGCCTGCCGGGAGCGGGAGAGGGCAAAAGAGCGGGTGAGAGGTGCACGAGATGGGGGTGAGACTGGGGTGAGACTGGGGTGAGACTGGGTTGGGGGTGGGGTGTGGAGGAGACAGGATGGTCAGGGACAGGAGAAATAAGAGATAGCGGAACAAATTCAACAGCAGATTGGATTAGAGAAGCAAGTTCAGGTAAAGTGTGTGAGATCGTAGGAAACGACGAGATGGGGACATTAACCTGTAGGAAATAAGCCAATGTGTATGACACAAATACAAGCAATTAAATCTTTATAGCCATTAGCCGACCTTTTATATCTAGAGATTAGTTTTGCTTCAGTGGCCTGGAATACATATTG
Source organism: Alosa alosa (assembly GCF_017589495.1). Taxonomy (NCBI): domain Eukaryota; kingdom Metazoa; phylum Chordata; class Actinopteri; order Clupeiformes; family Clupeidae; genus Alosa; species Alosa alosa. The sequence goes on from NC_063201.1 coordinate 1,731,808, forward strand.
GAAAGTTCTATCAAAGTAAGTGTTTGTTACAAAGACCACCAGAGCAGTGAAAGCCTTCTAGCATTTGGCCAAATTACAAGACAGATACACTGGTGAGGAATGAGGAAATGAGATACAATTATTTATAAAAATGAGGAAGTTGAGCGGCAACAAAGCAAGTTCACAGGAACAGGCTGGTAAAGCTATGTCAATCACCATGGGCAAGTGTCATGATTGGTTACCTGGAGCTCCGAGTAGAGTTTGCCCGCCTCTTCACTTACGATGTCAGGGTCCAGTTCCAATTCACCCCCTCCGCAGAAAACACTTTCTCCACACTCCATCTTTCCTCGCCTTCCTTGAGTCCACTACCTCAAAACTGCTGCAGCTGTTCAGTGTGTATAGTGTGTGTATCTCTGTTTTGTGTGTGTAGGGGGGTATTTGTAAATATGCCTCAACTTCTTGATGATTACCCAGGCAGCACTACAACCTCGCTCACTTGGCTGCCTAACTTGTCCATTTTTGTATTTCACATGACTGAATCAAAGCCATCCAACTTCAGGCAAAATAATAATAATAATAATAAAAGAAAAAGGTCAGTGACATCTAGCTGATGTCTGGGGGTGTTTTGTCCATTCTGAAAGACAAATCAGATATAAAGCCTTTAAAACTTATTACACAGGGGTGTTATTACAGTTTTGAATGATCTATCTGAAATAGCTTGTTGAATCAGATATCCGGTGTAGCCCACCAGATAACCCCTCATTAAGCCAAGTCCTGGACTTATGCACATTTTCATGGACACAGTTTCAGTCTATCAAAACGACCCATACAACAGCAATCCTATGTGTACTGGCTGACGTGACATAATTCTTCACTCAGGAATAACCACCTCCCCCAATCCCTCCAACAAGCTTCTTTTCAACACAGAATCAACTCACACACAGCTCAACAGATGTGGCCTCCGCTTAATCCGTTCTTCGTGAGGCACAGAACTCACGGCAACAGAACACTGGTCAGGTGCTCCCGCTCGACACGTGCAACATCTAGCTAACACTTCTGTAGACTTTGACAGTGTTGAGGTTTCGTCTTGGAAATTGCAGTGTTAGTAGGCATGTTATGGCCGAAGTTGAACAACCCGAAATGTACAAAGCTGTGCTTGCAAACTAACCTACCACAAGGAAAAGACCAACTGAACACCATGTACGTTTCCCATTTAGTAAATAATGCAATTGCTGATCGTATCATGTTGCAGGTTAAATTCATATGGTGTGTTAGCAATTCCTCCTCTGTGACACTGCCTCGGGCAACGAAGCGTACACACTCCTTCAAACACAAGCTTTGACAGAGTGGCGTTGCCCTCGCTGTCTGCACAATAACAACAACAGTCAACCCGCAAACAGACACAAAAGTGAAATAGAGAGACCAAAATAACTACAGTTGACTGACGTTAACAGACACCTGAGCCACATACTGTACAGCAGTTACGTTTACAACTTGAGCTCAGTATTCTTGCGAGAAAGCCTTACTTAGGGGCTTCCTCGAGGCTATAACTAGCTTGACTAGTGTCAACTCACCTTTGATCACGTATGTTTAGTAAAGTTCGCTTTGTTGAGTTTAGAAATTTCCCTTAGCAAGGTCCACTTCACAGAAGCTACCAATTACTCTAAACCAGGTTAAAGAAGGAGGTGTGGCAACATGGTAAGAAAAGGGAGTGACATAGAGTAAGTCCTATCCAAATGCACATTTTCTTAGTAGCCTCCAATGATAGCCAAACGAAGGCGGGAAGGGGGCAGTTCTTTTCTTTCCCCGTGAAAAAAGACTTTCCTGAAACCTGAATATTAACACGTGACATGAGATAGTTCATGTGACCAGTTAGCACAACGCTAATCTACCTGTTTAGATTCATTACTGCTTTGCCTGATGATGTCGGTCTATTCATTTTCGAGCCAAATGCAAAAGTTATTGTTATAACACCGGCCTGTTGAATAAGGTAGCGTAAGTAAGTTTGCCGCAATTTAGCCTGAATTACGTTGAATGAGATACTTTTAATTAATAGGCTATACTTACGACTAAACACTGCTTTATAAAACAGGTTAGGTCTAAATAAACACTCAGTGTAATTCGTGGTTTGTTGGAAGCAACATTTAGGTAAATGTAGCGGGTACCAGAGTTACTTTGTAACATTACAACACACTTAGGACACAGTTTCAATTATCAGGCCAAAGCCCTGTCAACTTTGTCAGATTAAAAGCCCCAACGTGGACCTTTAGATTTCATTACAAAATAAGCAAAGTCAAGAAGTTAATGAACAACAATTTCCTAAGTAGTTAAACAGATTTTTTATTTCACCAATCAGTAGTTCAGACACATGGGATTTCATAGTGATGTATGTTAAACTTAAAATATGACAACCAGTCAAATATTCTACAAATAGCTGCAGTTGTTGTGTGCAAATGTTTTTAAACAGATTGTGGAGTTTTGTTGTGCGTTTGTCACTTCCTGCACAAATCTTGGCTGTATTAGCTGCATCACAGGCTGTCAGGTGTCAGTAGATCAGAACATAGGGTCGTTGTCCGACTTCCAGGTCTCGGTTCGCAGCCTTCCCCACTTTCCATAGAGGCAGGGCAGTTTGCGATTGGCCCTCATGACCGCCACACTGATGCAGGAGTCTGGCTTCTTAATGACCTCGCACCAGTCGGGGTAATCAACAGGCTGCGACGCGCTGTGGGAAGAAGACACTCTCACACTTCTGATCTCAACTCTTGACATTTTGCAATTGTTCTTAATTCTCTAGGCTATATCAATCAAATGAAATAGCCTACACATTCATAAGATGATATGCTTGGGTTATTTAGTGTGTGTGTTGTGCGCCCAAATAAGACGAGGACTCACTCTTCACAGCAGCCAACTCCAAATGGTTCCATGCACACACACTGGTAGCAGTCCTTAGTTAGCCAGCTCTCTCCGATACCATACGCCTGTCCTTGGTACTCACACAATCCTGCAGAAAAAAATACAATAACATTCACCGATCTATTGTAAAATCTCTTTCTTTCTCTCTCTCTCTCTCTCTCTCACACACACACACACACACACACACACACACACACACAGGAAAGCAGATGCTTCTGATTTAGATAAGATCATCACTAAGAATTCAACAGAAAGGGTAGTTGGTACTGCAGAGCCATATGAGTCGTGTGTGTGTGTGTGTGTGTGTGTGCGCATGGATGCATGTGTACACGCTTGTCTGTGAGTGTGTGTGAGGGTTTGCACCTTTGGTGTTGAAGTAGCACTCCCCTCCTCTGTAGACCGAGAGGCATGGAGTGAGAAGACTCATGAGAAAAGCACCAAGTAGGAGAGCCCTTTCTGCCGCATGGATGTGAGCTCCAAACATGATGACCTACCGCAACAAAGCAGAATGCAGGATGCTTGTCAACACAGAGAGGAAATGTCAGGTTTTGTGTCAACACAGAGAGGAAATGTCAGGTTTTAACACAGAGAGGAAATGTCAGGTTTTTCTGGGTTAGAGAGAGAGACTGACAAGAAAATGCCGTAGTCTCAACATTTTTTTTTATTGATTTGATTTTTTTTCCTTTGCATGCAGTTATTTTATGTAATTTATTTTCTTTTCAGCTCACCTGAAAGTTAGGTGTGAATAGCACGTCTCACCTGAAGATGATTTCAGTGTGATTCCTTCCCCTTTGTCCCCTTCCTCTGTGTTTTCCCCTCTTGCTTCTTCTGCGTCTTTCTCTTCGGCCGTCGTCTTCTTCTCTTTATCCTTCTCTTGTCCTTCAAAAGGTCACTCTTCTTCTCTTGTCCTTCAAAAGGTCACTCTTCTTCTCTTGTCCTTCAAAAGGTCACTCTTCTTCTCTTGTCCTTCAAAAGGTCACTCTTTTCCTTGTCTGTTTCCCTCGCACCCTCCTACTTTTCCCCTTCTCGTGCTGGGATGTGATGAATTCCTCTAGGATCTTCCATATTTATACCTCTCTGTCTCTGCCCCCCTCCCTCTCTTCGACACACACACACACACAGACACACAGACTACTACTCCAGCTACAGTGTGTGTGGGTGTCTTGTATGTGTGTGTGTGTGTACACAGTGTGTTTGGGAGTGATAATGTGGGCCTTATTAGCTGAATGGATTGAATGGATGAATGGCCTTACTGCACCTGCTTATTCCCCCCTCTCTCTCTCTCTCTCTCTCTCTCTCTCTCTCTCTCTCTCTCTCTGTGTGTGTGTGTGTGTGTGTGTGCATGTGCGTGTGTGTGTGCATGTGAATGTAAAATGTCTTGTTTTCTGTGGTGTGAAAAGTATCCACAAAATCAGAGAGAACCAAACGATTTGTGTGACTTAAATTTGTTTCTTTTTAACCAATGCTTTAGAAACTAACATCATGTGCATGTGCATGAAATATTAGTAATACAAAATCAGAGTAATAATTGCATCTTCCAATCTGCTAACACTAAAGCACTTGTATTCCATTAGCGTGTGCTTGTGTGTGTTTGTGTTTGTGTGCGTGTGTGTGTGTGTGTGTGTGTTTATGCACATGTCTGTATATCCATTGGACAGGAGCTTATCCATGTGGAATGTGCGTAATCAGTGCTTATCAGACTATCTGCAGAGTGTGTGCTCTAATGTGTTCATTGTCACAGGTGGTGTTTGAGTGTGTGTGTGTATCTGTTCACATGAAAGCAAAAGTTTATCTTCCAATCAGCTGTGTGTTTGCACTGCTGTGCAGAGTAGACTTTGTATGTGTATGTTTGTGTGTGTCATTTCCTGTCAATTTCATGTAAACTGCCTATTGGCTAGTGTTACGAGCCTGAGAGTGCTCAAATCCTTGCATCTGTTACAGTATAGCGCCCACTGGTGACTAACTGCAGAATGAACTCCCAGTGTAGATTCCCCAAATGTTTGATTAGGCGTTTGCCCAATTAAGACACCACTTAAGCATAATATGAAAACTTCAATCATCCCACACACACACATATATATATAGTATATATCTGTGTATATATAGTATATATACTTACTTATATACGTATACACACACACATTTAAATTCTTTATTTGGAATAGAAGATGAGCATATATCATGGCATAATCCAATTTTGATAGAAAGGTGTACAACAGCAGCCAATATCCCAGTCCATTATGCTCATTAGGGGTAAAGGTGGCACCTACGCCTCCATATGTAGAGGCTGCCAATTACTGCTGATACAGAGCAATATCTTGTCAGTTTCTTGGCCTTGTTCTTATGTAGTCCACAGATCTGCAGGCCTCGTGCACACATCTTGTGCACATGGCCTACAGTAAACTACCATAAATGAGGGCAATGATTTTACAGGAGTAGCCACAGTTATTGAAAACATGATGGTTGATATTTCAACAGTTTCGAAGCATAGCAGATGTCCATGTAAGCATAGAAAGAGCAACCAGTTTCTATTATTGTAACGGCTTTGGTGTGTTTATTAATCACAACTATGTCGGGTGTATTTGGAAAGTTATGTATGGCAGTTTCCAATGTAGCACACTGTTCGTGTTGGGGGGAGAACCAGTCTGTCTTGATATTTTCGTTGTGATGAATTGCATTAAAGTTGTCATTGTTGCGGAGCTCCTTAACTGACGGTCGTGGCGCGCGATGTACAGTCTTTTGTAGGCAGCGCAGCCATTAATTGAGACACCACTTAAGCATAATATGATAACTTCAATCATCACACACACACACACACACACACACACACACACACACATACACACACACAGAAACTAATCCACTTTGTATACTTGACTGCACTGTCATCATAATCATCTAAATGAAGTGCCTCCGCCTTTATGCAACAGTTACGCATGCAGCTGTTACACAGCCAATCATGTCCCAGCTCAGAGCATACAGCAGAGCTGAATCATATGTGCACTGAGACAAAGATGAGTGGAAAGGCAGGAAACGAGCATTTACTGCCTTGAGCTTTTTTATGCTTTTTTATAATGAACATTGTACTAATGTAGCAGTGGCATAATTGTCTGTTTTAGAGGAAGAGGAAGCTAGTGGAAGAGAACTGAAGGCAAAGGGCCGTGTGTGTTTGTGTGTGTGTGTGTATGTGTGTGTGTGTGTGTGTGTGTGTACGTGTACTGTTCCACCTCTGCAACAATAGGTAGTGTATCCATCTGGAGACGACAATGCCAATTTATACTCATAATGACTAGTGCAGAAAGAATTAAAATAGCCCAATGCATTCTGTGTTTGATCAGACCTGTATAAATCTCTAAATTCTTCCCCTGTGTTAAGATCAAAATAAATGCATTAAATGTGTACATATCCCCTATCCTATATGGAAGATGCACACTGGGCAAACTTGGACGCACCCACAAAACTGATTGACCACTTAGGTGCCTTGTATTGCCTTTGAATGGCAAAAAAAACAAAACATTTCACTGCGCACAAAGCAACAACTGCCCACCATCTAGCATGTATAGCTACATTCTGCTGCTAGTATACTGTAGAGGTGGGTGCAGACAAAACTAAATGTAGAAAAGCATTTTCACTCTTGCTCATTAAAGACAGAATGCAACTTTTAATTAAAAATGTTTGATAATAAGTTGCAAATGACACGATAGTCAGTCCTGTGTTTTTGTTGTTGTTGTTGTTCTTGTTGTTGTGGAAGATAGCAAGAGGAAAAAACTCTAATGAAACAGGTAAAACTGTGTTATTATATCTAGTCATCCAGAGACAAAAAGCTAACCATTAGGATTGCATCTCATTATGGTGAACACACTGTGCTTCTTAGCAACAAGTGGCCAAACTAAACAGCCAATCAGAGTAAATCTTTTCCCTGACGGCTGAAAAGCAAAAGAAAAGCCAAAGGGAAGAATGAGAGAGAGGGCCAGCAGGGTCATCTGGGCTTTCTTATCATTAGTTTAGAAACGTCTATGTGCTGTTTCTATTTATAGCACTGGGACACTGTGGGTCACATTGCTGATGTCATGCTGTATGTGTTGCGTAATAATCCATTACTGTATGTAGATCAAAGGCATAATGTAGTCTAAATAAATATGGTACATTTGCAATTCATATGTTTACTATTCTATAGACATATACCAGTATGTATTGTCATTGAACTTCAGATAATCCTTATAAGACCGGTTTATTTCTCTTACCAGGACCTCATCAGACCTTCCACCTCTTGGGAATAAAACAAGTGTCATCAAGGTAAGTGTGTGCGTGTGTCTGCATGCATTTGCGTGTGTGTTTGTGTGTATGTGTATGTTAGCCTGGCTAACGCCAGACCTCATCTCTGGGTCTGGGAACTACACATTCATTTTCTCGTATTCGAGACGTGGTTTATGAATGCCCAGAGCCGTTTATTGGGCGCTACGAATGTCTATCAAATGCGTCTGTACGTAGCTCATAACCGTTTTGGTGTGTCGTCATCGTCTTGCTGTCCCCCCCTCCGTTCTTGGTTCCTTCGTTGAGGTGAAAATTTGGTCCATGGAATCCAGGCTGCCTAGCAGCGCAAATAAAATGGCACGTGTACGGCAGCATGGGGAAACCCAGGCTATGTGTATGTGTGTCTCTGTGTCTTTTCTAAATACAACACAGCCATTGGAATACATGCTGCAAACCTGTATGTTGCTTAATTGAAGTAGAATATTTCAGACAATTCATTTTAATCTATGATCTTTGCTTATTTAGAAATAAAAAAATATCCACACATGTAATTTGTTTCTAATGTTTATTTACACATTAAACAAATTCAAATAAGGTCAGCGTATCATTATTTTTTGTACACCACTGAAACATTACAAGGTTACCTTCTAAATGAAAGCTCTGCACAAAATGACTTGGCTAAATGGCTAAATAAAATGCCACTCTCAGTGAAACATTAAGTGAAAGAGAGAGAGGCTGCTTGGCTCGCCAGACCTCTGAAGACGGCTGAATTAATCATGTGATGTCTTGCCTTTCTCCACTACCCTTCCTGTACATTTGGTGACCATCAAATAAATGTGAACTTCTTCCAGCGATATGCACAAAGACAAAAGACCTCAACATGAGGTTAGATTACTGTTCATATTTCTACAGCAGAGAACAACTTTCACAGATGTCTGTAGAACTCACTGGCGGATTTAACAGTCCAAATTCTCCTGGTCTCTCTCAGCCCCACTCTTATTGGTCCGATTTGTAGATAGATACTGGGCTCTGTAGGAATATGTTTGATATTTAGTTGACTTGATATGTAGGAGAACAACCGAATATCAAACATATCAGACAGCACCCAGCTAGTCTGATGGACCACAACACACAGACGTATATTTCTGGACCTGGAAGACAAGAGGAAGACCATCAGAACAAATGTGGAATCAGGTGTCATGAGAAAAGACAGGAAGCATTCACACAACTCGATATGGAGAGGTAATGTCATGGTATGGTACTTATAGACTGTTCCTCTCCATCGAGAATTGCATAATAACTTGCTGGAGAGAAGAGGAAACTATTAGTGAGGACTTTGGCGGGCTTGGAAGATCCAGGATGTGACTTTCCTCAGCAGTCCAACAGAAAAGCACTACAGCCCAACCTCATGTTGAGGTACGACACACAAATCAGCAAATGTAGACATGGTAAAGCAAATACTTACAGCTTGTTCAGGCCTCCATACAGTTGACTCCAGGGTTTCCATGTGACCATGATTCAATCACCCTTGCTTTAGAGTTGCGTTAGAAATCAGATGATGTGATAATGAAATATGCAGAGCCTGACACAGCCAGTCAGTAAGACAACTCCAGGCTGTGTTCTCTACACTGTAAGAATTTGTATGTTGTATGTATGTATGTTTGTATGTATGCAGAGTGTCTGTGTAAGTGAGTGTATGTGTGTGTATATGTGTGTGTGTGTGTAAATGTGCCATGGTGTATCATTATGTGTGGAGTCTGAGAATGCAAGTGTGTGAAGAAGTTGATCTGGGGCTGGAGTATATATACACCCCTGTCACTGGCTCGCTCAGACCACACACTCAGATACATACGCTCGCATTCGCTTATGGGCTAATTAAGAAAGTATTGATCAGGGCGCCCGGAGCCCTTCCTCTCGCATTAGGCAGATCAATAGCACTGATTTCACACTCGCCATCCTCTGAGGGACACTGTAGGGTCGGTCACTCACCAAACTCGTCCATCGATGTCAGAGTCCACGCACTGCCATGTCATATCAACGCTATACTGTGGCACCACTGCTAGAGGTCTCGCACATTTATTTGGTTTGAACAGAAGTTATTTCAAGCATAATTTTTTTCTTTTCATCTATACTCATTACTATTAGGAACTATTACTTCTTTATTGTTACTTCTTTATCAATCTGTGATTGGTCAGTCCTTCTACAGCCTATTCACCTGCATGTTCATATTCACAACTATTCATTAAAGCAGTATTTAAAGCAAGTGCATGCAGAACAAATTGTTTTGAGCAATGAAAATGCACGAGGCGGCTATGAATTTCCCCTTGGGGATCAATAATGTATCTATCTATCTATCTATGTTCTGCAAATTTAAATGCTTTCTGTTTATAAAACACTTTGCAAATACAAAAAAAAAGTTCTGACAGGATTGCCTAATGAAATTGTTTTATAAGGGTAGGTATAGTAAGCTGAAGCTTCAGCCACACTTTTTCTTTCAATATTTCTTCAATATTTTTTTTTATGCTCAACATATCTTGCATAACTACAAATAGTTGTTATAGTACTCTTGTCATGTTATTCCCCAACACACACACATATACAATCACATGGACACACACACACACAGACACACACAAACACACACACATGTAAACACACACACATCCCTAACTCTCAAGGTGACCCTTAAAGTTACATCTGGTCCAGCTCCCATTTGGGGTAAAAGGGCAATCTCGTTGAGCACACACACACACACAGACACACAAAAGTCAGAATGCCCATGCTGCTACCCCATGCATCCAGTTCAAACTATTGATTCAACTGATTCCAGGAAGGTGTGGGTGCATGCTCTATCACAGTGGTCCCCAAACTTTTTCTTCCGAGGGCCAGGGCCAGCTCACTATGCCTGGCTCTAAGAGAGGGCCAGAGACTCGGAGTATATCAACCATAAATAGCTTAGTGCTGTGAACAACAGCAGTCTACCTTAGTTGAATATTCCATTACATTTAATCATAGACTACTGAAATTTAATACCATTGCTAGCTGTGTTTATGTTGCCACCATGCCATATCAGTGTAAAATGTAGCTCAAATGAAATAATACTAATAAAAAGACTCTGTTTCTTTGCATACATAGCTCAAGTATAAGTATAAGTATATATACTCTTTTGATCCCGTGAGGGAAATTTGGTCTCTGCATTTATCCCAATCCGTGAATTAGTGAAACACACACAGCACACAGTGTACAGTGTACACACAGTGAGGTGAAGCACCCACTAATCCCAGCGCAGTGAGCTGCCTGCATCAACAGCGGCGCTCGGGGAGCGGTGAGGGGTTAGGTGCCTTGCTCAGGGCACTTCAGCCGTGCCTACTGGTCGGGGTTCGAACCGGCAACCCTCCGCATACAGGTCCGAAGTGCTAACCAGTAGGCTACGGCTCAAGTTGTGAACAAGCAATATCCTACAAATAATTTAAAGTTATCAAACTATGAGAGTTTTATGAAGTGCTGGCAAACACATCTGAAATGACCACCATTCTAACTTTCACTCACCCGATGAGAACTTTGAACTCTGTATGAACATTTGAACGTGTGAATAAAAAATAGAAATAATTATCCCAGAAAGTCCCAGAAATATGACTTGAATAGAAGTTAGTTAGTTATTAACAAATAATTGCTAAACGTTTAGAATACTTTGAGCACTGATGCAGTCAGCATAGGCCTCTTACATTGTTTGCAGGTTTAGTCAGGGGGCCTATGTGGTTTCTGTGGGATTGAAATGTTAATTTTTGGAGAGTGGTTGGACTGTCTTTAGAGGTCATTGAACATGGAGAAAAATGATGTCTGTTTTAACCCTATTTTTGTGAAATTTAATATATTTCACTATAATTAACACCATACATTTCGCCTAAATCACTGGCTATGTTGAACAAAGTTCACAAAACAGTTATTTTCTTATTTTCAACAGTATGATTGTATGTCAGTATTATGATTGTATGTCAAACAATTAGAGATAAGATCAATAACCAATCAGTTTCACCAAATACACATACTCCATTGCTGAAAGATAGCAAAATCCCAGAAGAGATCTCAAACAACATTTAATTCATTTACATATACACAACATATTAGATCTCACCTCCACAATTTCCTCATCAAAATCTACTGTACAACTAGTCTACTAAACCCTATTTGTACTCACCTTCTTAAGACTGGTCTCCCCTTCCTGGATAATGTTTTGCTCTAGATTATAAATAATTCTATCAGGGCATGTGCTGCAGTTGTTTAAGACATCTGTTATTAAGCCCTCCCTCAAAAAACCTAGCCTTGTAGCAATGCTGGTCCTCCTGGACCTCAGCGCTGCCTTTGACACCATAGACCATGACATACTACTTAGGCTTGAAAATTTGATAGGCATCAAAGACTCAGCACTCGCTTGGTTTAGATCATACCTTCCTAACCGTCAACAATTTGTAATTTCCATAATAAACCATCTACCCAGATTATGGTAAAATATGGAGTGCCTCAAGGCTCAGTACTGGGGCCCCTGTTGTTTAGCAGATGATACATAACTATACCTCTCCATAAAACCTGATGAATTAACCAACCCCGTTAGCCAAACTTGACACATGTATAAGAGATATAAAGACATGGATGACGAATCATTTCCTGCTTTTGAACTCAGATAAAACAGAAGTCATGGTTTTAGGTTCTAAAAAGATGAGGGATATCCTATCCACATCACAGGCTACATATAGTGATCTTCTACTGACCTCATCCACAAGTGTTAAAAACCTGGGAGTTATAATTGACCATGACCTAGCACTAAGTAATCACATAAAACAGATCACTAAAACTTTTTACCATTTAAGGAACATTTCAAAGATAAGGAAGTCCTTATCCTTATCAGATGCCGAGAAATTAATCTTTTGTCATCTTAAGGATAGCCTATTGCAATGCTATTGCAATGCTATTATGCTGGCTGTAATAATACCTGTCTAAAGAACTTACAGCTTATTCAAAATGCAGCTGCTCACACACACAAAAAATATGAACATATTTCCCCCATCCTAGCATCTTTACACTGGCTACCTGTTAAAAGTCATTGACTTCAAAATATTACTTATAGTTCTTGGTTGGTTGCCTGCATTGAAAGAGGACACCTCATGAAGACGCTCTTTTGTCTGCTTCTGACAGAAGAAGCACTTATCTATGCTGCCAGCAGCTGCTGCTGAAAGTGTACAAAGTCCCTCTAGATGGACTTGATGCAGTTGCAGGTGTTGCTGCAGGTTCAGAAGATGGTCTACCACATCTTTTTTGAAGACACTGAGTCCTGCCTGCTTCACATGATTTCTAGTAGGGAATCTTGCATGCTGCAGATGCTCACTGTTACAGGTGGATTTGTAGCAGTTCCTGTGCCAAACTGCTTTGTTCTGTTGTAAAATAACTGCACTGTAACAATGTAATCGTTGGCTGATCTGTGATCCCCATCTCCATACTCTCTCATGGACAAAAACAAGAAATTTGGCATATGTCTCTAGTGATGGGTCATTCACCAGTCCACACATATCTGCCACTGGATACATAGCCCAATATCTGTTTCTTTTAGAATATGTGTGCCATCACCTGACTAACAGAAAGACACACCTCAGAATATAACCTAACTAGACTGTGCCACCATGAACTATGAAAATGTGCTTGCTCAAATGTAGAAGGCTAGAAGGTCACTAATATCACCAACCATGAAGAACAGAGCACTATGTGCTTCAGGTTATTCAATATTCTAAATTCTATCACTGCCTATCATCAGCCAACTGTCACTGGTAGTCAGGGATGGATTACTGCACGGGCCTACCGGGCCTAAGCCCAGGGGCCCAAGGAGTCAGGGGGCCCAAGCCATTGCATGGAATCATTGCCTCAATATCAACACATCATATCAACACATAGGCTATGAATCTGATTGAATTAAAGTATTGGCCATCCCTAAAATGCACCAGAATACAGGAAATCACATCAAATACATTTTTAAAAATGTCTCCCGCAACAATTAGTGGGGGGCCCTTAATACATCTGGGCCCAAGGGCCTGAAAGTTCATAATCCTTCCAGGCTGGTAGTGCCTCTCTTTCTCTTTCTCTCTCTTACACACACACACACACACACACACCTGTCTGTTTGTCTATCTGATCCTTTACCCTTTCTTTTCTACACACTTACATAGGCTACAGAAGGCCTTGCAGACTTCAGCTGGTACTATGTAAAAGTCTATTAAACTTGATTTAACAGAGATCTCTGCACTTTGTGCTCTGAATGGGTGTAGACAAGAACTGACAGAGCAGGCTAGGCCTACACTCAAGCACACTAATAGGGATGAATTGATATTAAAGTATTATTTTTTTAAGCGGACAATTTTGAGAATTTTAGGCACAATTTCTTGTTAAAGAGATCAATCATCAGCCTAAAAATGTTTTATAATGTTATATTGTTTATGTGACCCACTTTTGCACACTACCTTGTAGAATATCTTTGCTTTTTGGCACCAAACCCTATGCTATAATACCAGCAATGTGAGGTTTATGGACAAAACACCAAATCTGACCTTTTCTGAATTTGACCTTTGATTTGGGTCCTTCAAAACCTTCAAAAAAAAGGAGACATGTTTTTTTTTTACTCTTAAGAACCCCTAGAACAAAGATATAATACTCTCCAAAAATTAACATGCGAATCCCACAAGCCCCCAAATTAGACACATAGGCCCCCCTACTAGTAGGCCTACATTTCACTCCGTTTTTGATGGCAAACGCGAAACAGCGCCAAAACAACCCCCAGTGGACAAAAAGAGTATTACATGTGTACTGTTCCGACTCGCCATAGAGAATGAATGGGGAAATTAGTTATAGTTTGACGATGTCGTACTCCCGAGTGGGCCAGATGCTATATACCACGGACATGTTTTGGGGGGCCACCCAAAATGAGTTGGCGGGCCGTAGTTTGGGGACCACTGCTCTATCAGCTTCTTACAAGCTGTATTCTTACAGAAACATAGTCTCTTGTTACCGCATCTGGTAGGTATCGGCCACAAGGCTTAGAAGACTGCCTGCAAAGAGGGAATATTACATCTAAAAATTACATATTACGGTCTAAAGTTTGGGCTCACTTAGACATTTCATATAGGAATATATAATACACTACCGGTTTAAAGAGGTAATATTACATAGGTATATATAATACACTACCGGTCTAAAGAGGTAATATCACATATAGGTATATACTGTACAATACACTACCGGTCTAAAGAGGTAATATTACATATAGGTATATATAATACACTACCGGTCTAAAGTTTGGGCTCACTTAGACATTTCCATTCCAATCCATTATAGACAGAAGATTCTCCAATGTTTTCTCAGTTACTAATCATATCAGATTAGTAAACAGAATGTGCCTTTGGAACATTGAATGGTTGCTGATAATGGGCAAAAGATATTGCATTAAAGATCAGCCATTTCTTTCTACAACAGTCAAGAACCCTTTTGCAATTATGCAAGCACATAATGTAATCTGAAAACTGCTGCCCTGATTAAAAAAAACAATGCAACCGATTTCAGCTGTATTCTGTCTATAATGGAGTGGAATGGAAATGTCTATGTGACCCCAAACTTTTGACCGGTAGTGTATATAAAAAAGAAAACGTGACAGGCCTCAGCCATTGTGAAGGTCATTTCTCTCAGTCCAAAAATTCTATAATAGTTTAGAGAATCATTCCTGTGACACAATATTTGTCACAATAAAGTAAGACGTGCCGAGAGCTGTCAGGACCTGGAAGGGAAAAAAACTAGTCTAATATGAATCTGTGTTTTCTGATGGGGTTTGAAACTGAGATATTTCCAAATATTAGTCCTTTTTTAAACTTAAATGTTTACAGATGGGTCTCTCTGGGTCACGGAGCAGCAGATTCCTCTTCCCACAGGTTCCAATGTGGCGATTTGGCTTCACTTTGATATGGCAGAACTCACATAAGCATCTGTCCTTTAAAATAAGTTTTAAGCATCACTTCTTACCTCAGGGACATCTATTTGAATTACTCATCATTGTCATACGCTTCTCAGTCATATCTGAAATCATAATCAGATACATTCGAGCATTATATAAACGCCCGCACCATCATAGTCGAAAGCAAAACAGCGGTGGAGCTAAACTTTCTGTGCCCTACTACTTTCTGTTCCTAACCCCCTACCTCATTCTCCCTCCCTCTCTCTCTGCCCTGAACCCATAATCCTCTCGATATGGGTGACCTTCTGGGTGAGCTGGGGCGGAAGAGAGAGCCTCTGATCTAGTCCCTAATTGCCAGCCTGGGGGTAGCGTTGTCATCAGCAGGGAGAGAAACAAAATGGGAGATTGGAGTGTGGGGGACAAGGATCGGATAGCAGAGGTGCAGAACACACACACACACACACAAACAATCTCTCTCTCACACAAACACAGTCTCGCATACATACACACAACCACACACAGTCTCACGGACATACATTAGTTAAAACCCTTGGACAAATATTATACAGAATATGACATACAGAACTTACCGTAAAGTGTTAGCATTTATATTTGGAGAAATATACAAAAAAAGTGTTGGCATTTATATTTGGAGGGAACTTTTCACTTTGGTTGAAATTGTCTGCTAACTGGATAATTCTTAAAATGTACTACTTTATTCCTTTAAAAATGTCTACAATTCTGGCTCATGCTTTCCTGATATTGTACAAGCAAAACTCAATGATGTCAATTAGGTTTCTTTCAAAAGCTGGAAGGTGTATCAGCGTCATCTTCATTTCAATGTTTAGAACCTAAATGAGTAAATTAAGTGATGCTAAATTAGAAGATGTTTTTGTCATGTCAATGGAATCGGTTAAATCAGTCACAATAAGAATGGGACCTTTTTTTATTGATGTTGTGAAAACATGTTTAGTAAGGAAATTGGTACAGAATGTTTGATTTAGTGTTGTTGTTTCTGTACATAGTATGTAGTATCAACCATTTTTCTCAAAATGAGAGCAAAGTATTTTCAAAAAATGTAACAGTTGTTTCAACAAAACAAGAGACTGGTGGAGTCTTCTTTTCTTGGCAAACAGCACCCAATTGCTTTTGTCTTCGAATAGCACCCTGATTGGTCTACCACAGGGTCGCTGTGGCTATCACACAACGGTCACCGAAGCAACGGAGTGAGGATGATGAGGAATGACGGGGAAGGCCAGGGCCTATGATCTGTCAATACAAGCGACCGTGTGTGTATGCAAGAAAGAGAGAGACAACCAGCAACTCAGAATGCAACTCCTAAAAAAGAGAACAGAAGAGTCTCCAAGATTGAACTGACTCTGGCAAGTACAGGGTCAATAACAACAACAGCAAATTGACTGGCCATGAAAAATGTAATGATATTAATAATATTTATAATCAAGTCACAAAAGACTAGATGGATTGCGATAGGCATGTTCTCGCCTCACCTTATTACTGAACAAGAAATAAAATATGGACAGAACGCATTGGGCCCTAATTCAAATGATGGGCAAAGGGCAAAGTCAGTCTATGAGCAAAGTTCTTCATCATGTGGTATGAAACGGCTTTTAGGTCCTAACCCACCAATGTTTGTGCTTAGGATCTTTCTCATGGTATTACATTTGCAAGTAGATTTTGCATAGTTATTAACCAAGCTTTAGTTAGACTTTAGACTCTGCACTTAAATTAAGGCTCATTGAGTAAAACCATTTTCTTTGTCACAAAATGAAAAGAATATACCGGTATATATATCTGATGTTACCTTCACGAAAAATGCATAATGCATTGCTCCAAGCAAGATAGCTCATGGCAGAGACAGGCTACTGCATGAAGAGGACATGGAGAGCACACTGTACAGTGTCTAAGTGGGCTATGCCGACTACGTACAGACTGGGAGTCATACTCAGATCCGTCCATGCAATAAAACACACAAACATGAATCAGGGGAGTGATTGGCAAAGGTACAAAAAAAAGGAAAATATCCGTAGCACCCCGACCCCCGACCCCGACCCCCGACCCACCACCCCGACCCACCACCCCGACCACCCCCGATGGTCCCGACCCCCCCGACCACCACCCCCCCCCCCGATGGTTAGAGCACTCTAGTGGACTATAGTGTAGCAAATCCTATGCAGGGGTGGCACTAGACACAGAGTGACCCCCGATGGTTAGAGCACTCTAGTGGACTATAGTGTAGCAAATCCTATGCAGACACAGAGTGACCCCCCCCGATGGTTAGAGCACTCTAGTGGACTATAGTGTAGCAAATCCTATGCAGGGGTGGCACTAGACACAGAGTGACCCCCGATGGTTAGAGCACTCTAGTGGACTATAGTGTAGCAAATCCTATGCAGGGGTGGCACTAGACACAGAGTGACACCCCGATGGTTAGAGCACTCTAGTGGACTATAGTGTAGCAAATCCTATGCAGGGGTGGCACTAGACACAGAGTGACCCCCCCCCCGATGGTTAGAGCACTCTAGTGGACTATAGTGCTGGCTACCGTATATATTTACATCACCTACACTTCATAAAATTCATGAGGCAAATCCTATGCAGGGGTGGCACTAGAAAAGGGCCTTAAAGAAAATATGTTTGGGCCAAATACTTGGGGGGTCCAGCGGCATGCCCCCCGGAAGAACACTTTGAAAAATAACCCTTTAAATGATGACATCTGATTACTTTTATGGGAAGTATTGATACATTTATTTCAAACATTATAGCATAATTACAATACAGCCTATAAGGCCTAAAGCAAACTAATTTATAATAGAGCAAAGTAGCCTAGGCCTACCATACCTGCAAACTCAGAAGGGCTGACAAAGGTGACATATTTCCGAAAGACGCCCCCCAATCCCCCCAGAAGATTTGAAAAAGATTTTACATTTTAACACGTAAATGAAGGGATATCGGGAATAACTGACATTTCCATTACATGCACATAGTTAACCCTGCAATAATGAATATTGAATATTACCATATTATATTATAATAAACGTGCAGTAAGCAGAATTTAAATATGGCTGCATTTGACACATATTAAAATGACATAGTCCTAACAGTAGGCCTACCAGCTGTTTTGAGTTAAGGCCATGTTTAGCCTAATTGAATAACTTAATGATGGAGAAGATATTTTCAGACCTGCCATCCTTGAAGAAAGTCAGTATTACTGTACCTCAAACCAGGGAAAACACATTGCCCACCTTGGCCTTCATTTATGCAGCCAAAAACAGACCAAACAACATAAATGTTGACAATCTGTTTTAAAGCCTAATCCTTATCTATAAAAATCACTGGTGTTGATAGAAAGGGACTGTGGATATCCATTTTCTGGTCTCTGTTCTAGCATGTCTGGTTTATTAGTACCAGGGCTCCGAACCGGTTCAAGGAACGAAAACGAAAACCGAAAACGAACGGAATTTTTACGGAATTTTCACGAGGAGCAGAAACGGAAACGAAAAACAAAATGGTCTTCAACTGTTCGAACAGAAACGTTATTCTGAAATCCACAAAACCGGTTAATAACGTTTTTTTTTTCGTTCTCTATATATTTTATAAAATTTCACAAAAGCATATCCTATGTCAGGGAGACTATTTCCGGTTGTGCGAAAAAAACAAGCCCGCATCTACACTGTTAATGTGAGCTAACAAGCCGCTATGTAGCCAACTAGGCCTACCTATCCGTCTGCCACCGGATCTTAGGCCAGCTCAGAGTGGCGTAGGCTACTGAAACTTATTTGGAAATTGTTTGTAGCCTATGCGTAATAGCCTATTTTGCCTGTCCCGCCTTTGTCGTTTTAAAGTCGGATTTGAAATGTTTGCGCAATTATAGCCTATTCTATGTAGAAGAGTTAAACAGGAAATTTGAGATAGGCCTTGTCAGCAACAGACAGGTTGGAAATTATAGCGCCAAGCCTTTGAAGAAATCCATATGGATAAAACCAGGTAAGGAGTTTAGCACGTGATCCAGAAATATTTTGATAAGAAATTATTTATAGGCATAGGTTAGGCTTACAGTAAGTCTGTAGGCTATGGGATGGATAGCCCATCTGAATGTTTTTGGATGCCGCCTGTGATTTATTATTTTTGGGCATAGCTACGGTATAGGCTAAATCAAGGGGAAATAATGAGTAACGTCTATTCTAAGGTAAAGTTCACAAAATAGACTTGATAGGCCCGCCAAACACTGCCGGAACTTTTAAGAACGAACGATATTTTTGCGTTCGAACCGTTCAGGACCGATATGTTGGTGGCGGAACGCATGCAAGAACGAAAACGTTAAACATAGGCCTACCTGAACCGTTCGGAACGGAACGTTTGAAAAATAATTTCGTTTTCAAGCCCTGATACTCAGGATACAACCTCTCCTTTATCACCTACTTACAGTCCTGACCCTCTTTGCCTGAGATCCATCTCCACACCAACACACTTCATCAACAGATACACATATCCTCGAACACTGGGCAGGGGATGATAGCTGGAACTATTATTGTTATTATTATTATTATTATTATTATTATTATTATTATTATTATTAATAGCAAATAAATAGCATCCCCTTCTTCCCCTCCCCCTTTTATTTACATCTCTGATAACTTTACTAATTTCACTCTCTGCTCATGGTTATTCTGCCGGGGCCCCATTGGATGGCTTGGGAGACTCGGCCCTGGCGGGTCGCTGTGTGGGTTTGCATTGGTTGGGTCCTGTGGGTTATCTATTGGCCCTGGGCCCCCGTTGTGCACCCTCCTCATACGCTCATGCACATGCCTTGTCCTGGAAGCACACAGCACGCTTACTCTTAATTCTCTTAATTGCACTACATATTAGGTGACATTCATAAAACATAAACAAAACTACAAAACAGGCTAGGGTAAGGGTGGAGTGCAGGTAGATACCTCATCAGGTGTCTATCTGCATGCCTCACTTATTTTAATGCACACATTACAGGGGAGGCATACATCTTACACAGGGTAAGTGTGGTGTGCATGGGGAAATCCTGACAGATATTCACCATGCATGCCCACTTCTTTTAATGCTACACACTAGATAGAGCTCTCAACCTAGCCATTCACATACATATTTAGGTCAAGAGTGGCGTGTTGGGTGGAGGTCTGGGGGCGAGGTGTGGTTGGTCGTGGCAGTGGGGGACGTGTGCATATGCTGGGGGCCTGGGAGGATGGGTGGCACGCGGGTCCTCCCCTCTGTCAGCTCGTCGCCATAACTGCGGGGGCTGGGTGGAACTGTGGCCATTAATGGGTGCCCAGGTTGTCAATCAGTCAGGCAATCAGTTATTTTTATTATTACACTCTTCTTTAACAGAATAATTACAACTCCTCTCCTCTAAAACCCTCCCTCTCTGTGTTCCAGCTTCTCTCCTCCTGGCCCAACAGCAAGCCAACCTTAAACATATGCACACACACACACACACACACACACACTCACACACATACATCCTCACACACTCACTACCCCTTACCCCCACCCACCCACACCCCCATCCCAACACCACCTCATTCACACTCTCAGAGCTACCATCCCCACCCCCATCCCAACACCACCTCATTCACACTCTCAGAGCTACCATCCGCACCCCCCATCCCCCCTTCTTTTCATTCCGGTCATCAATTTCATCCCTGATAATCATATCTGTAATCATCCTGGACGCAAATCATCCTTAGCCTTTCTGTTATGTTGTGTTAATAAGCCATGTCAATGTGATGTCTTGTTAAGTTACAGTATGTGTTTGTGTAATGTACATCTGTTTGTCTGATGTAGTATTCTTGTGCATGTCGTTGTAGTGTTGCATTTTCTGTAATGTCAATGGTGTTTGCAATAAAAAAATAAATGTAAAAAAACAGTACACGTGTAATACTCTTTTTGTCCACTGGTGGTTGTTTTGGCACTGTTTCGCGTTTGCCATCGAAAACGGAATGAAATGTGAAGGCACCCATTGAGTTACTAGCTTTTCCTATTATTATTACACTTCCACCATTGGAGTCTATGGCAGCCCATAGAACGCCTGGCTAAAAAGTGCAGATTTTTTGGCAGAAAGTTTCGGACACTCCACTGACCACTCACACTCATTTACGGACCTCTAAACCCAGCCATCTAGCGCCACCAACAGGTCAAAATCAATAAAAAAATTGAACTGCTGGGTCTAAAGTTATGAAATTTGGCACACTGATTCAGCACTGTCCCATGATCACTCTCACCAAATTAATTTTCACCTCTAGGGGCACTATAACAAAGTAAATTAGCTTATTTTTCAGCCGTTCTTTATCCAATTGCAATCAAGCTTGCTGTGAGTGCTTGCTCATGCCATGGCAACGCCATTCCTGCTATAGCGCACTGCTTGGCCCCCGCATTGCTGCTTGCAGCTATATTTTCAGATGTTTTTGCCAGCACTTCATAAAACTCTCATAGTTTGAGAACTTTAAATTATTTGTATGGATATTGCTTGTTCACAATTTGAGCTGTGTATGCAAAGACACAGAGTTCAGAGTTCACACATTTTGAATATTTCATTTGAGCTACATTTTACACTGATATGGCATGATGGCAATATAAACACAGCTAACAATGGTTTTAAATGGCAATAGCCTATGATTAAATGGAATGGAATATTCAACTAAGGTAGACTGCTGTTCACAGCACTAAGCTATTTATGGTTACTGATATAGGCTACTCCGAGTCTCTGGCCCTCTCTTAGAGCCAGGCATAGTAAGCTGGCCCTCGGAAGAAAAAGTTTGGGGACCACTGGTCTACTTAAATATGACCAGAGATATTAAGAAAAAGGTGCAAAATTCAAGCATCGCGATTTTTTATTTTTTAAACAGCAACTGTTTGTTTAAGTTTGCTTCGTGAAATTTGAGTGTGTGGACTTCAATCACATGTCATTGATATCTTCAGTCCCTCTGTTTCAAGTTAACATGATGAAAATAACAGTTGTAACACCCTTCTCTATGGCAAAATGAACTGATTTTTATCGCGCGAACACTTCTGATTGCAAGTTATATGATTTTTGTGCCGCGATCACACCCAATTAAATTTATGTATAAACAATATGGCTATAGGCCAATATTATGTTCTCTACTCTTAGCAGACCTTATAAAGTATTCTATAAAGAAAATACCTATAGGCTAGAGATAAAATGCATTGATAATGTTATTGCTATAGCATAGGCTTATGTTTATGCAGACTGGATGTAATGATCTTTTAGCGTAGCCTAGGCCTAGATTACCCAAGAAACGCCGATGGTGTAGCACAGATTCTAGAACGCTGGGGGCATGATTAACGTGGGCTTCCTTGAGAAAAATTCAACTCCGAGTCCGGGTAAATAGACGGACACAGAGAGGTCAACGGGTAATGACAAGCTGATTTTGGGCTGAGCTCAACATTGCCCCCATTGAGCCCAGCCCTGATCTGCAAGCTGCAGCCAGGGGTACTTGGACACGAGAGGAGCAGAAAGACACCAACATAACATGAGGGATAGATGTATTTTTTCACAAAAAAATATAAAATAATAATGGATTGAAAAGAGGTACTAATCAGGGCTTGAAAACGAAATTATTTTTCAAACGTTCCGTTCCGAACGGTTCAGGTAGGCCTATGTTTAACGTTTTCGTTCTTGCATGCGTTCCGCCACCAACATATCGGTCCTGAACCGGTTCGAACAAAAAAATATCGCTCGCTCTTAAAGTTCCGGCAGTGTTTGGTGGGCCTATCAAGTCTATTTTTGTGAACTTTACCTTAGAATAGACGCACTCATTATTTCCCCTTGATTT
Organism: Alosa alosa; assembly: GCF_017589495.1. Lineage (NCBI taxonomy): Eukaryota > Metazoa > Chordata > Actinopteri > Clupeiformes > Clupeidae > Alosa > Alosa alosa. The sequence goes on from NC_063201.1 coordinate 1,754,785, forward strand.
AGCCTATACCGTAGCTATGCCCAAAAATAATAAATCACAGGCATCCAAAAACATTCAGATGGGCTATCCATCCCATAGCCTACAGACTTACTGTAAGCCTAACCTATGCCTATAAATAATTTCTTATCAAAAATATTTCTGGATACGCATAAACTCCTTACCTGGTTTTATCCATATGGATTTCTTCAAAGGCTTGCGCTTATAATTTCCAACCTGTCTGTTGCTGACAAGGCCTATCTCAAATTTCCGCTTAACTCTTCTACATAGAATAGGCTATAATTGCGCAAACATTTCAAATCCCGATTTTAAAACGACAAGGCGTGGACAGGCAAAATAGGCTATTACGCATAGGCTACAAACAATTTCCAAATAAGTTTCAGTAGCCTACATTACGAGCTGGCCTAAGATCCGGTGGCAGACGGATAGGTAGGCCTAGTTGGCTACATAGCGGCTTGTTAGCTCACATTAACAGTGTAGATGCGGCTTGTTTTTCGCGACAACCGAAATAGTCTCCCTGACATAGGATATGCTTTTGTGAAATTTTATAAAATATATAGAGAACTAAAAAAAAAACGTTATTAACCGGTTTTGTGGATTTCAGAATAACGTTTCTGTTCCGGAACAGTTGAAGACCATTTTGTTTTCGCTTTCCGCTTTCTGCTCCTCGTAAAATTCCGTTCGTTTTCGGTTTTCGTTTTCGTTCCTTGAACCGGTTCGGAGCCCTGCTGAGTATTGATTAAGTTTGTAGTTGATAGGTTTTCTAATGATATATTGTCTGTTAACAAGTTTTTCCAATGAGTGATGTGAACATTGTTCCTAGATTTCCAGTTCATGAGGATTGTTTTCTTGGCAATAGTCAGCGCTGCCAGCAGTGTTTTATTGCAGGAGTTGCTTAAATTGACTGTGGATGTATCACCAAGTATGCATAAGGAGGGGGATGCTGGAATGTGACAGCCAAAGATGGAAGAGAGTGATTTTGTGACACTCACCCAGAAGTGGTTGATTGGAGTGCAATGCCAAACCGCATGGATGTATGTGTCTGGGTTATTTTGTGTGCAGTGAGAGCATAGATCCGAACCAAACCCCATTTTAGCCAATTTATGTGCAGAAGTGAAATCTGTGAAGAACCTTGTATTGAATTAGTTGTAGATTACTATTCTTTGTCATGAGGTAGATGTTTTTGCACATTTTGGTCCAGAAGTCGGCACCGGGAGTAATTGATAAGTCTGATTCCGATTTGTGATATGGCAGGCCAATTGTTTTTTCTGAACGAGATATAATTTTGTAAATTTGGGAGAGTATTTTTTTGGGAGAGGGAATATTAAGCAGCTCTGAGATTGGTGGGGGAATGTCAAGGTTAGCTGTCTAGATGTTTTTCCTAGGATAGATTATTTAATTTTTCCTAGGATAGATGATTTAATTTGCAGGTATTGTAAGAAGTGTTTACTCTCGATGCCGTGCTTCTGGACCAAACAGGAAAATTAGGTCAGATTATTGTCTTGAAGAATGTGTTGAAGGTGAGTGATACCCTTTCCCATCCATGTGTGAAAGTTAAGTGTTTTTTTATTGACAGTGAAATCTGGGTTATTCCAAATCGGGGTGCGAATTGATGGTGCTATAGGTGAATCAGTGATGTGGTAGAATCTCCACCAGGCTGTCAGAGTAGATGAAATTGTTGGGGCTTTGAAGGATGGATGTTTTTTGATTGACTGGCTGCAGAAAGGGAGATCTGAGATTTTAATTTCTTTACAGATTGTTTGTTCTAGGTCTAACCAGGTGTTGTCTGAGGGGGTGGGGTGTAGCCATTTGTAAATGAAGTGGAGCTGATTGGCCAGGGCATAGTACTGGAAGTGTGGGGCCTCTAGTCCTACCAGTGCTTTTGGTTTTTGGAGAGTGGTGAGTTTGATCCTTGGGGTCTTATCTTTCCAGTAGAATTTAGTGATTAATGAATCGAGAGACTTAAACCAGAGTGGGGTGGGCTGGGTTGGAATCATAGAGAGTAAATAGTTTATTTTGGGCAGTATTGTCATTTTGATTACTGAGATTCTGCCCATGATGGATAATGGGAGGTTCTTCCAGCGTTGAAGGTCATCATCTATTGAAGTGAGTAGAGGGGAATAATTTAGGCTAAATAAGTCTGACAGCCTGGGGGAGACTTTTATCCCTAAGTAAGTGATATAGTTCAGAGTGGCATAAGTGAAGAGTTGGCTGTCACATCCCAGCTGTTGGGATGTAATGGGAGAATTGCAGATTTATTCCAATTGATTGAGTATTCAGAAATTTTAGAGAATGTGTCAATGAGTTTGATGGTTTCTTTTACTGATGTTGTGGGGTCTTGAAGAAAGAGAAGAATGTCGTCGGCATAAAGGCTGATTTTGTGATGCATATATGGAGTCTGGACACCTTTGATGAGGGGGTTCTGATGGATGGCAGCTGCTAGGGGTTCAATGAAGATTGTAAATAGTGAGGGGGAGAGTGGGCACCCTTGTCTAGTTCCCCGGTGAAGAGTGAAACTTTGTGATGTTAGTCCATTGGTGATTACTGTGGCTGAAGGAGAGGTGTATAGAAGTTTAATCCAGTTAATGAACTACTCCCCGAAGCCAAACCTCCCTAAGGTGGAAAACAGGAAATTCCAGTTCACCCTATCAAATGCTTTTTCTGCGTCCAGAGTTGCTATGATGGTATTATCTTGAAAATTTGTGGAGTGATACATTATATTTAACAGTCTGCGGGTGTTGGTGGATGAAATTTTGCCTTTAATGAAGCCTGTTTGGCCTGGGTGGATAATGGATGGGATGACCTTTGCTAATCTGTGTGCTAGCATTTTTGCGATTATCTTATTGTCCACATTGAGAAGAGAGGTAGCCGGTAGCTGGATGGCAATGTTGGGTCCTTATTGGGCTTGAGGAGCAGTGAAATTGAGGCTGTGGTGGAACTAGTTGGAAGACGTCCTTTCTGTTTTGATTCATTAATCATTCTGGTGAAAAGTGGAGCTAAGATGGTCCAAAATTGTTTGTGGAACTCAGCAGGGAAGCCATCCGGACCTGGTGCTTTGTTATTGGGCATCTGTTTCAGGACATCAAACAGTTCTTGTTGAGTTCTAGGTGATTCCAGGTTATTTATTTGGGTCTCATTGAGTTGTGGTAATGTGATGCTGTTTAGAAAAGAGTCTATGAATTCCTGGTTGGGGTTTATTTCTGAAGAATATAGTTTATTGTAAAACTGGTAAAAAACATGATTTATTTCTTCAGGTGAACTGGTTAGCTTCCCTGCTGAGTTCTTTATGACCGGGATTGTTGATTTTTCTTTGTTACGTTGAATTTGATTTGCTAAGTATTTACCTGATTTATTGCTATGGTGGAAGTTTTCCTGCCTTAGACGGTGAATCATAAATTGAGTGTGTTTATTGAGTATTTCATTGAGTTTGAATTTATGTTTCCTAAGTTTTGCCTGTGTTTCTTCAGTTGGGTTGCTTGCATTGGTTTCTTCTAACTGTTTAATTTTATTGTTGAGTTCTACTTTCTGTTCTTTTTCCTTCTTTTTTTGTATACTGAATATGAGATGATTCTTCCTCTGAGTACTGCTTTTCCTGTTTCCCACAGAAGGGAAGGAGATGATTCAGGGGAATCGCTCACTTCTAGAAAGAATGCCCACTCTCTCCCAACAAAGCTGATGAAATTTGGGTCTTGTAAGAGGGATGTATTAAAACGCCATTTGCTAGTTGGTTGCTGCTGGTTAGTTATGTTCCATTTAATTGTAACTGGGGCATGATCGCTAATGACTATGGGATGAATTGTTGAATCAGATATTTTTCATGATAGAGTTGCTGGTTAGAAAATAATCAATACGGGAATAGGAGTGGTGGACCGGAGAGAAAAAAGAGTAGCATTTGGAGTCTGGGTGCTGAAGCCGCCAACAATCGCCAAGGCCAGAATCGCTCATGAACTGTTTTATTGTTTTTGTGGATTGCCAGATTCTTTGCTTTTAGAGTGATCAGATCTGTCAATTGTGGGGTTTAACACTGTATTGAAGTCGCCTGCGATTATGATGGGACAGCCAGATAGAGTTGAGATGGAGGTGAAGAGGTTCTGAAAGAAAACTGGGTTGTCTGTACTAGGGCCATAAACATTAGCAATTGTTACATGGGTGTGAATTGAGTAATGTAATGTGGTGTGTGAATGAGATGTAAAGGGTAGGGGCTGAGAAGAATATAGAGAATAAGGAGGTAGGACTTTGGTTCTGGTGGTGACAGCATGAACATTTCCTGTTTTGCATTGAAAACATACAGATCATAATTTGACTTTAGCCTATAGACATAATAAACAAACACAGACAGGACACACAAGCAAACATGTATAGACAAAATACAATGAATGACATTAAGCATTGAGAGAGCAAGAGAGAATGCGTGGGTAGGGGGAGCAAAAGGAGTGAAACATAAGAAGAGAGAAGAGAGAGGTGATCCAAGCATCAGTAGGCTACAGTGGGTTAGAGAGAGTTGAGGGTGACAATGTTAGTGTTGAGTGTTGATGACAAGATGAGTGTTGGCGTGAGGTATTATGTGCTATAGCCAGGTGGTGATATTGGGGATGCGATACAGAGTTCCATTGACATACAGTTTATTGACTGACAGAGCTGCTCGTTTGCCCTCTTGCCTGAGTTGTTTCATTATGGGCAAGAGGGCTCTTCTTCTTTCCTGTATTACTTGTGGGAATTGGTCGTTTAGTCCGAATGAAGTGCCTTTCAATTCTTTTCCTTTGCTTTTGATGAGTTCTTTGTGTTTGAAGTGTTCGAACTTGGCGATAATTGGAGGAGGTTTTTTATTGTCTTTGGAAGTGAGACGGTGTACACGGTGGAAGGTAATCTTGCCTTCCAAAGCCACACAGCTTTTATGACACTATAGCTGTTCTGTTGACCTTTAGACAGTGGTGTAGTGGGGATTTTTAAAGTGGGGGGAAGCTATTTTAATGACATCATTGCAAAAACTGTCACGCACCTCCACATACATCGGTGCGTAATGCCAAGGCCAAAATGTAGCATATAATGCAGGGGTCTCAAACTCAAATGAGCTGCGGGCCAATTCTGCCAACGTCATCTGATTGGAGGGCCGGGTATTTCTGAAAATGCAATGTTTTTTTTTTCAAATACCACACAAAACTGCAAACAGAAAGTGCAAGTGTTTTTATCTAGTTTTAGACACCTGTGCTAGCAACCTTAGCTTATAAATAAAATAATGATAAAATAAATATTAATACAAATTATAAAACAAATGAAAAGCATAAAAACAGGTATGTGTGTGTTTCACACCAAATAAAAATATTTTCCTCTCATAACTTTTTAAACCTGGTAAACTATAGCGCCAGGGTTAAGAAAGCAACACCATTGGATTTTTTATATCAAAATGTCAAAAGGCCATGGCTTGAAAGTGGTCAGAGATAAAGTCCTACTGTAAATGTAAAAATCTTTGAGTAAAACAAAAAGTTTATGAAGGGGGTAAATTTACCCATCTAATTTGCCACTGGATGGCAAGCACCTCAAATTATGCACCTTTCAATAAATACTGGATGAACATATTTGAGCAGGTTTACTTTATTTTTTTCATATTACCCACATAACAAATTAACAGGAAAACATCTAAGATGTATACCAACACCTAAGATGTATATGGTTTCTAAACCACAACGCCTACAATAAAGTATTCTGGTTAAATCAGTTCCTATCGCGGGTAATCTGAGTAGGCCTACCCAGAAGTTCGCATCATATTGCAGGTGACTTTGTAATTTAGAGCCCTATTTCTACTAGCCCTGCTGTCTGTACCACGTCCATTACGGACACTATCATCACGATTACCACTGCAACCTCCAAGCTATGTTGGGCAGAGGGTCGAAATAAGCATACTAAGCATATGGTATGCTTAGTGGACACCGTGTATACACGCAGACGCACCTCCATTCAATAGACGATCGATCATAATCTCCAAAAGGATATTCTCCTTCAGATTTAGAATAGGTGAATAACATAGCCTACCTAAGACTTTATCACACGTAAACGTTTTTCAACATTTGGTGTAGGCCTATTTCTGCTTAATTTCTGCTTCAATTTATGCAACACTATGGCCTGCATCGCTTCCGCGTCATTACAAATGCACGTCTTTGTGTTTCTCGCGTGTAATACAAGTATTTCCTGAAAACTATGCGCAGCGAAGTCACCCAAACTACACTATCCACCAAAGTCTATGAATATGGTCTGTAGCTTTTACTTTTGTTGTATCATACAATAAACAGACAAACCATAATGTAGAGTAGCCTATGTAATCTAGCGTAGTCTAATCTCATTGACGCATAACATGCCGCGGCATGGCTTCATGGCTTCATTCATTGCCACACGTAAACCATAGCAATAACAATAGCACAAGCAGGATGTGTGTCAGCGTAGCTCAATTTGAGGGGGCGTCATATGAATGTCATTGCGAGTGATTAAAATGCAGAGGTGCACAGTCAATAAAACAAAACAAAAATAACAGAAAGAACATTGGGCAGGCAAGTGCCAGTCATTTGAAAAGTTTTTGTTTGGATGAAGTAGCTGCACGCTGCACCAATCGTACGTTTTTCCTAATGTCTTTACGCATGGTGGAGTGCTACAGCATGACGGTCATTCTTGAATTTTATGACAAAGAGGCCTAATTGGAGACGTTTGCGTGATGCGTTGTTATCACTGGTAACAACACTTGTTATATTACTAAATGCTTATTAAAATGCTCAAAACAATACTCCCAGAAGTGGGGGGGGCGCTCCCCCGCGTCCAACGCCCACTACACCCCTGCACACACACACACAGCGCCCACTACACCCCTGCACACACACACACAGCGCCCACTACACCCCTGCACACACACACACAGCGCCCACTACACCCCTGCACACACACACACAGCGCCCACTACACCCCTGCACACACACACACAGCGCCCACTACACCCCTGCCTTTAGATTTGTTGCTATGGGGCATGAAGGGAAGGCCAATTCTTCCTTCTGTCATTTCTTTCTGTCATTGTCAAAGTCAAAGTCAAAGTCAGCTTTATTGTCAATTTCTTCACATGTTCCAGACATACAAAGAGATCGAAATTACGTTTCTCACTATCCCATGGGTTATTGATGGTAGGTTTAGAAAAAAAGTTGCAATAATACGAATAACCATGATCATTTTGGTCCTGATTTTTCATTAAATATTCATACTGTATCTCTAGTGGCTGGTAGACTTTGGAATCCACCAACCACAATGGTGAGTGATAAGTCTCAATCTGTCCATTTCTTTCCACAAAACTCACCAGAAGTCATCATTTAAGGGGTTATTTTTCATTTTTTTCTACTGAGCTACTACCTTTTTCCGGTGGGCAGGGGGTCCCTTTTCATGTCTGTGCCCAGGGGCCCAGTGGCTCATAATCCTGTCATGCCACGGGGTTAAAACACTGGTCTTGTTTTCAAGTGCAATCAATAATTTAATTGTACATTTTGAAGAAACTTTTCCATTCTATTAGGTTAAAACATAAATCAGGGATTATACTGTACATAGCAAAAAAGTCAGGGGACAGACATTTTTAAAATTAGGTTTAGGGAAAAATTTAACGCACACGCACTATGACTTCACAAAATCTCACTCCAGCCAAATACCCAAAGTTGGCAACCCTGCTATAGGCCTACTTGATAATATATAGCCTGCCCCTAACAGTCCTCTGAGTCTACGTACAAAATAGTGAATCATGTGATAGGCCTACTGATATTGATGCTGATTGTGAAGTGGTTGCAACTTGAAGGTTGTTGATATTTCAGTTCCAAAGAGAATCAAATGATATCAGAGCCCGTCTATGAAGAGCCTGGCCACTCCGTATTAAGTCCCATTGTACCGAATTTTGGTTGCAGTTCCACCAGATTTCCACTGGGGGCGATCGCCATGAGTGCAGAATGAATGGGAGTCAATGGAGCTAGACGGCTAAATTTGTCTCTTTCACCTGATTGTCGTTGACAAATCTCAGATTTGATTGTAGTTTGTATAACTTCAACATGGGTTATAGGTCAAAAGTTGAATGAACGAGTACTTATGTCCTTTTGTATTCTTACAGGTTGGGTCGTTGTTGCCCATAACACGCTAGCATTGTGCTAATGATGACGTCATTGACACGTTTGAAAGGCTTTTTAGAACAATTAAGTGACTTTAAAAATATAATACTCAACCAAGTGTATTTTCTTTGCCTCCCCTTTCGAATACAAAATTCAAATGACTTGAAAAAAAATTATATCCCGAGAAAAGTGGATTTTGAGGGGTACAGCTCCATAGACCTTTAAGCATTCTGCACTCTCACTTAATATACAAGTGTGATACGGCCAACAAAATGGATCTTCTTCATAGGTGTGCAAATAACATATTGTTAATGGTCGTTCTAAATTACGTAGGACAATGGGAAATTCAACCAAGCAGTGGAATAATTTTAATTACTATTTCTGCTGTTATTGAATGTGTGTGTGTGTTGTCTGCTACTGTGAGAGAGAGGGGGAAAAAAGTCCGCAACACCAGTATATGCTCCCAAGTTATAGTTTAATTACCGTGACGTTTCGGGCCCACTCAAGCCCTTCATCAGACGTGAGTCAACAATCCAAAGACACCCATATATGTACAATTAAGTGATCACATGATCACACAGTGGTGTTACACAGGCAAGTAATTATCCAATCACAGCAATAGCCAATACATGTTCAGTAATGTGGTGCATACATACATCCATACACATATCTACATTTTCCAAAAACACCTACATACACTATATACAAAAATTACAGGAGTCCAACAACTACAAAAAACATGACCTCATTCTCTGTCCACAGGATACACAACGGTCAGATGTCAAAACAGACTGTGCAAAATTGTGCAAAATAGTGCAAATTGGCATCCATTGTCAAAATGTGCAAATTGGCATGTCGGCATTAAACTCATATTCACTTATAGTAGCTGTCCATAGAATAAGCAAGTATACACAAATCCCATATCACAAATCACCAGCTCGAGGTCATACAAATAGTCTGTGCAAAATTGTGCAAAACTGTGCAAAACTCATCGTAAGTCATGTGCAAAACTCATCGTAAGTGTTTTGTCCAGCACCCAGGATTAGATCGGGATGTGCGTGCGTTTTTTCCTCTTTGTCTGCTACTGTGACCTTGAATTTCCCCTAGGGATCAATAAAGTATATCTATCTATCACTCGTGGATGAGCACCCTCATGTGGAACCACAGGAGGAACTGCAACCAGTTCAGAAACCGGAAGTTTTCTGAGAGTGGCAATAGAGCTGCACAGTCCCGCCCATAGATATATATACTGACTAGATGTCGCCTTGGGCTTCGAAGCATACGTCAACACCGCCGCCATCTTGGAGCGGGGATCTGAAGCGCCAAATTAGTTTTCCCGCATTGGAATCAGCTCTGAAGATGCCGGACTTTTGTGCTTCATATGGATGTTCGAACGAAAGAAATGAAAAAAAAAAAAAAAACAGCAAGGGATAACATTTCACAGGTGAGGATGTGTTTTATGATATTGAATGTTACGAAAGTATATTTCTGCTTACGAAATTATATCTCTAGGTTCAGTCCTTTGTCGACGACCGCATGTAAGTTCATCCATGCTAGTTGCTACCCACGCTAGTGTAAGTTGTTTTTGCCAGTTACGAAACCAACAATGAACAGAATGTATTTATATTAATGTAATATGATAGTGAGATGTTGGAAATTTGTCCACACACTTGTGCCATTGTAGTTTGTGAAGTAATTTTGCTCGACAAGCATTTCGTACTTGCTGTTCATGGTGAAGACCACGAAGTTAACGTTGACCTATGAAAGAAATGGAGCTAGGTAACGTTAAGTTATTTTAATGTAAGTTGAAGAAAACCAACGATGAATATAATATGATTGCAAGATGGTGAAGAATTGCCTAAAGTTTGTGTCAGTGTTAGTTTGTGAAGTAATGTTAGGGTCGTTCACACCAAGAACGATAACTATTTAAAAAAAAAAAATTGTTGTCGTGAGTGACGACGTTCACACATAAACTATAGTGCTAACAATATGATGAACGATATCGTTGAGGAACAATATTGGTGTTGTTATCGATATAGTTATTGTTATCGTCCTCCCTGGTGAACAGCCCTTCACTCTGCTCTCACGTGGTTATGTCCCTTGAAGTACAAAAATGCTATGGACTGTTGAATTTGTTTTGTTTGTAGATTCCCAAAGGATAAACAGAGACGTCAGTCATGGGCAATAGCACTCAGGAGAGAGGGGTTTGAGCCAAAAGACCGCACTGTACTGTGCAGCTGTCATTTTCGGCCTGAAGATTTTGACAAGAGTGGACAGACTGTCCGGTTACGACAAGGAGCGATCCCATCCATTTTTAAGTTTCCTGATCGTCTTTCAAAAGTTTGTTACAGCATTTGTTTTAATCACAACATTCTGTAATTGATTACATGTTCCTGTAAGTTCAAACAATTTCCCTTTTCTGTAGCAGCCTAGTTCATCAAGGTTAAACAGAACGTCAAACAAGGCAACTGAGTCTCCACAGCCATGGTCCAACACGCCTGTCAGGGGATTTGTAGGACCAGACCTCATTCATCAGTTAATCTCTGTAAGTGAAGTGATTTATCCCCATTGGATGCTTGGTGGATGTGTAACAGTGACATTTTTAAAAGTTAGGAGACAGGATTGAAGTTACTTAGTTGCGAAATATTTTTCAGGATCATCAGTATGCCCTTGACCCAGTGAAAGCAAAAGAGAAGTTGATTGTGTATCAAAAGAACGTGGAGAAGTTACGACGGGACTTGAGAAATGCGAAGGACAGGGAAAGGAGACAAAAGAAGACAGTGAGCTCCTTGTTGGAGGATTTAAAAAAGAACAAGATGTTAACAGAGGAACTGGAGCAAAAGCTGGATTTCTACTTTGGTTGGTTGACTCCCTCTCTTTGCATGTTGCATGTATAATTTTGTAGTAGTATGTCTCATCTCACCCATTTTGATTGCTGTTTCATTATTTTTCTTGATTACCTACCTGAGAGATATTTTTCAATTGGTTGTAGAAAAAAATGCATCTGAACAAGTTGTCTCTAAATCAATCTGAAATATGTCTCTGTGAAACTAGAAATATTTCACTGAACCTTCCAGACCTTCCAGTTGAACTGTTCAGGCATGACCGTGCCTTCACTCCTGCTCAACAAGAATTTGCTTTAACCTTGCATTTACATGGACCTAAAGCCTACATTTATCTGAAGGAAACCATGAAGATACCTCTTCCACATCCTCACACTCTTCTAAAGTAAATATAATATTTTCTACAATTTCACATGTCAGAAATAGATGAAACTGATATGTCAATATGTATTCTGTTGTTTATTGCTTTACCTGTAACAGATGGTTGCAGACTGTGGATGCCAAGCCTGGGTTAAACACATCGCTTCTAGATATGTTACAGAGACGGAAAAACGAAGACCCTGTTCGGTATGGTCAAGTGTGTCTGGTTTTGGATGGCATGTCCATAAGGAGACAAGTGCAGTACGACTCACACAAACAGACAATGGTTGGTTTTGTGGATCTCGGCAGTGGGATAGATGAGTAAGGTAGTGTTGTTGCAGGGATACTAAACACTTAGGTTAACGATTCTTAAAACTCTCATACGGTAATCAGTTAAGGAACTGTAGTAATATGGAATGTTTGTTTTCACACCGGAAGATGCTTTTACACTGGATACTTTCACACTGGATGCTTTTAGACAATGGCTATCCTCTCCTATATACTGTAATCTAACAAGCTGTAGTAATATGGAATGTTAAATTTCACACTGGATGCTTTCAGAGAATGTTAAACTGTCTTATACAGTGGGCATCGCTTTCAAATGGCCACTTCAGTCACGCATTACGAGGCGTGAAGCTGCGTGAAGCTTTAGTACCATTTTCAGCCACTGTGCGTCGCTCTGCCACTGTACATCGCTCTGTCAGTAGCCTGACTGCCGCCCCTTCTGAAAAAGCAGGAGGCTACCTTTAAACGTAGGCTAATTGTTACCGAGAGGAATCCCAGCCCTCACTAATTCAATAACAAAATAAATCGTAATTAAACATTGCCTCGATTAAGGCTACTTGGGTATGGCTTAAGGCTTGACTACACGGTGGTAGCGAAAATCGAAATCTGCTTTTGATAGCCTACCGGTGCCGCTCTACAAAACGAAAAATATCTTAATTTGCTGTCTATGTTATTGTCAGTGTTGGGGGGTAGCGCGAACTCACACAAATCAAAACAGTGTCTTAATTTGCCCTACTTCTTGACTGCAATGTAGTCAACTGACTGTTTGACATGTCATTTTTTTTTTCTGTACAATAAACAAATACATCTGCTTTTATGCCGCAGAATTACATTCATATTTGGCTGACTGCAGATCCCTTAAGATTAAGATAGTAGCCTATACAAAAAGCACTTCATACTGTCATAAAAAAATAGTTAAAACGAATAGCTATTTGCAATATGACAAAACACTGGTCCTCATTTTTGCGAATGCAAGGACGATATGAGCCTGTTGCATTTAGTTAGATGTCGAAGTCAATGATAATGTTTGAAAACCACTGGCTCGTAATCACAATAATTTAACACACGACAGTTGGATAGCCTACTTCATCATGTCCCCATGCCTACATTTTTGTGAGTAGCATAGAGATCGTTAAAAACAAGAAAGTATGGCTCTCCGTTTGGGACATTGAAAACGTATATTTTTAATAGACTACCGTCGAAGATGCTGACTTGCAAAAGCCTCGGGATAACACGTTATCTCCACTATCATCAGTCATGCCCCTTGATCAAAGTGGGGAATGAAATAAAAGTTTGAGAACCACTGGCTTAACAAGTTACCTGCAGTCCAGAACACAGAATCTGTTGCAATATTCTGATGATCGGCAATGATATCGGCAAATGTTTGTTTTCCAAAGTAAGAATTTCACTTCACCATGCACCTTTGACAATGAATAGCTCATTACACTAGTTACTGTTAAACGTAGGCCTACCTGGTCTCATTACAAACATTATTCTGTGTCCTAAAACTGGCATATTTTATGGCATTGTGTCATGTAAGTTCGTTGCAAAATCTAGAGAAATGTGTGAGGTGGTCAGCGGGGGACAATTGAGACACACATTGGATTGTATTATTACTTGAACATTCCACACTATCCACAGCTGTGGTAGGCCTATCAGGGGCAGGAGGATTACTGTTAGCACAGGCTTTATATAAAATTCTTCAACAGAAGGCCTCGAATGTTGTCTTGTTTGTGGAGCGCTTTGCTTCGCTTCTGTAATCTCGGCTTCATTGAAAATGAGGGCTTCCCTCAATGACCCTCTGAGAATAAATAAAGGTTGAATGAATGAATGAATAAATGAATGAATGAATGCAAGCTTGCCCAAAATAAAGGCCTGTGGTTTGCGCAGCTTTGCATCGCTTTTATGAATGCAAAATTGTTCCCTCGCGATTGGAAGCTCCTGTTGCGCATAGGCTACGCATTTCAAAACATCGCAACGTAAAATGCCACAAAAAAGCTGTTTATGAATAGGTGTTAGTGAGTTAGGAGTCCTCTCGACCTAAGCTGTCCCAGACTTAGGTGCTACTTTTAGGTCTAAAATGCTTCGTGAATTACTTTTTGTGAAAAAATTAGAGTCCTAAAGTTAGGGAGGACAAGCGCCCATTATTTTTAGGAGTTGCTCCTAAATTCGCCAGTTAGGAGCTACTTTTAGCCTTTAAATTCTTTGTGAATACGGCCCCTGAATAAAAAGGCTTAGCCTAAATGAATCAAGACAAAACAAATAGCTTAGTAGCCTAATGAAACATACGGATTGATGTAGTATCTTTGTAAAATTATTAAATTATTCTGTTACTATGCCTATGTTTGCAAAAGAGAACATTTTAATTTGATTCACAATAATGTTAAATTTAATTTACATGTTGACAATGATTAGCCTAGTTTTGGTTGTTGTTGGCGGCGTTATTGCATGTTATTTATGCCTACAATGCAAAATTGCTTCCTCGCGGTTGGAAGCTCCTGTAGCTGCATAGGATTTCAAAACACGGCAAAATGCCGCAGGTTTGTGAATAGGTCTGTGAGTAAGGAGTCCTCTTGACTTCTTTTAAACTGTCAGAGGTGGGAAGGTGTGATTTGTTGGGGGCAGGGCCGGATTAACTGGGCACAAATGTCTGATGGCCCCTTCCCCAGCCAACGTGAATCGGGTGGTTAGTTAATAGGCCTATCATGGAAGATTTTTCCTGCCATCTAAGGCACGAAGCATCTGTGAGGCCAAGCCTCACCAAGTAGCTTGTTTGTTTACAACTAACATTCCATTTAATTAAACTGCTTTATAGGCTATGCCGAAATAGTTTTCAACATTTTGAATATTAGTGTCGGGTGAATTGAAATGTTCTCAAAGTAGCCTTATGGCTGAAAGCTGCTTGGGATCCCCCCCGTCAAGCAATATAACCATACAAACGCGCTTCCTGCACTCATTGTTTCAAAAGGAGTAATTTTGGCTTTGTCAGAGCTGAAGAGCTGTGGACGGCACGGCACGGTATGCCCAATGAAAATAAATTAGCATAGCAAACACAACACACCCCGCTTCTCTCGCGTCAGTCACTGACATGAACGAAACACAGAACCCGCTTCTCTCACGGCAGTCACTGACAGTAACCTAGAATAAATGCATGGGGAAAAACACTTCCCCATGACAAAAAGACATCGTAAAACACTGAAAGTTAATATTTTGTCACAACATACATCTGTCCTTTGTCAAATGTATTATGTTCCAAGTAGCCTATGCGTAATTCTGCTTCATAAAGTTGAACAAATATATTTGCTTATTTCACAGAAAAATATAAATAGCCAGTTAGGGTCTATAGTGCAGAGTTGGTAAGTTATGGTAGGCCAACTTGCAGTGAACATACAAACAGGGGAAATTATTTCTCTTGTAGCTGAGTAGCCTCAGGTGCGCACGTAGACATAAGGCCGAACATGCAAGCGCCAATGAATCGTGCTCTGACGACAATCACGCCGTTAAACTTAAATAGGTTAACATCACTCTAAGTTCGCCTTCAAGCAAGGAAAACGATGATTTGAAGACATCCGTTTCGTTGGAAGGGCAAGGGGTAGCAACAGGGCAACACAGATACAGGCCCGATGGCAGGGCTGTTATGAGAGTATTAAAATATGGGATATTCTAATGGAAAACATTAAAAGCGGCAAGACAGCGGGGAAAGTTAAAATACGTGATAAAACACGGAAAAAGTTGGCATGCATTGTTTTCGGTCCCGTGCACAGGGATTATTTGTCATATTATTAATCACATATGATAATTTGTGAAATTGTGCAAACAGGCGCAACACATTTGAAAAGGAAGGCCTGGTAGCATGCAAGCTCACGGGAAAGATTGATTTAAGAACGTTATCACAGTGTGTGGCTGTGGCGCGGGCGGAAGACAGCGACAATTGGCAGGGGAGGGTCATGTCTTTTTTAACAATTCTGTCGGAGGGTCATTGAAAAATGTCTAGCAGGCAAGAGAGGGTCATGCAACTTCTAACTGAAACACTCAAAATTCCTCCGGTGGCCCCTTCAATAAATAACGAACAGTCCCTAGATTGCTGCTGGGCTATATGTCTTGGTTCATGTCTGTTAACAACTCATTGCCGTCAAACGCGATAGCCTATCTCAAGCGGTTGCATCCATTACAAACAAACATGCAATGTGAACGTCTGGGATTGGGGAGAGCACTAAATGCTCTGCTGAATAAGCACAAAGTCAAACCTTTAAATGAAAAACACTCTTTAATAATAAAAAAATAAAATAAACCGCTAATGAAGTAAACTTGTGACCATCAAAAATCGTTTATCACCTGTAACTCCGTGATAACAGGACATAACAGGAAGGCATTTGGCTGAGCAACGGAGGTTAATATGCTCTATATTTTGTCCAAATAATGTCTGTCCATCATCGTTGCACTCTGAGAAAACCAGAATGTTTAATTTGTCCTGCGTTTCTTCTACGGCTGCAAACGGGATTCACTCGCAGTTAACCAAATATTTCTTCATTAGGGCAGGGCAGGCATATTTCTGGCTATTAAATTATTTCTAAACCAGTCTGCTAAAGTCTGTAGTGAAGTCTGTGTAGGGTTTTCCAGGCTCCATTTCTTTTTACGAGACACCCTGCTCACTTGAGCCATCTACCGGTTGTTTGGGTTGTTGTAGCGTCTCACTGGAAAAATACAAATTAAAGTCGCGTGATCCCACGTGCGGACCGCGAGCGAAGCTGGCCAAGTCGAAGCACTGCCCACTGTATACTGTTATCAGTTAAGGAGCTGTAGTAATGTGGAATGTTTGTTTTCACACCGGAAGATGCTTTCACACTGGATGCTTTCAGAGAATTGTTAAACTGTCTTATATACTGTAATCATTTAAGAAGCTGTAGTAATATGGAATGTTTTACACTGGATGCTTTCACACTGAATGATTTCATACTGTAATGTGTCTTTATACTAAAATGTGTCTCAATACTGAATGGTTCTTGCATCTTTTTATCCAGCACCTACTTTTGGATATGCTCACGTTTGTTTTGTTTAGCCCAATAAAACGATTTTACACTGGGTCACATAGTATTGCAGGCTTGCTGATGTAGGCTACAAAACAAACCAGTACAATTAAAATGTTTAAATTAACATTTATTTCCAAGTATGGATATTTACACCATTGTAGCCATTTTGAATGCAGTAGGCTAGGCCAAGGTAAGTAACGATAGTTCATGTTAAGTTTACTTAAGTGGAAGAATAACCTACGAGTAGGCATTACATTTTGAAGTAGATTATAGGCCTATTAATAATAAAATCTTCAATTTTCTCTGGACTCGATCTTAAATACATGTCTGTCAGTTGGAACAAACCAAAAGACGAAGAAAATGTTTGAGATTTGGACGATTTATGGTGATTTAGATTTTCTTAAGATCTTTCCTAGATTGACGACAATGCATTAAAGGGGGTTGGAACCCTGCGGCAAGATGGCGTCTCTATTGACGCATTCGTTCCAATGAGAAGCAGTAGTCAAGGCGACATCTAGTCAGTATATATATATATCCAGGCGCGCGGGAACCTATTTTTGACCAGGGGTGCTGAATAACAAAAATGGATGTCCGACGATTTCTCCCCCCCTGGACATGTTTCGGATTTTGACTGCTAAATACATCATTTTAGTGCGGTGTGCGGGTGATAGAGAGAAGTTTTAGGGATCAATAAAGTATATCTATCTATCTATCTATCTACGTCCTGGGCAGCCACAAATTCCAATGTTCCGCGACAGCACTCCGACTCCACTGCATCCACCCTAACCCCACAGAAGCGCACTTGACATAATTAAGCCTAAAGTGTTTATGCTTTGAGCGCGCTACAATTCAGACTAGAAATGAGGCCATGCCAGTTGCAGTGGCAAGCACGATTGGTTCACGAGGCGGTGGCGCTACGAACCACTCAGGTGATTCTTTCAGAGAATGAAGCCGTTTCTGCTTCGGACGTCATATGTCACGTGATTTTTTCCGTAGTAAAGCAACCTTCGGAGCAGTGGTTCAAATGGAATTGTAGTTACTGGTTTGAAGCACGTATCGAAGCTTCAGTGTCAGACTGCCATCACTACTTTGCAGGCCCGTCGCTAGAAGGCAAGCAAACCAAGCAATTGCTTGGGGCCCCGAGCTAGCCAGGGGCCCCATGAAGACAACGACTGGTTAAAAATAAAATGCAACGACAAACTGTGAGCGCCCCTTTGATAGTCAATGCAGTAAAGTGCAACGACACTGTTACCGGCAATACCGGGATCCCACTCAAGGGGGCCCCTCTCAGTAGTCGCTGACAGCAGCCAGCCAGCCAGGTTTGTGGTCTCTGCTGCTGCCGCGAAAATATAAAACCTCGGCAGTCATAATGAAGCGGAGTTATGCATCCGGAAGCCAGAAGAGAAAGGAAGAGGATGACAAGAAAAAACAAGATAGTGGTAAGTGATAAATTACACTGGATAAAATAGCTCTACTTGTCTTGTACAAATGGTGTAATGTCGCAGCAGGAAGGCTAGCCTAGCAAAAAATGTTTATGTTAACTACCTGCCTGACGGCCCATGCTGCTTGTAACAAACTACAACAGTTAGCGCAACTTTTTTTTCTCGAACGGACGGAATATGGTTACATACTGTAATATGTTTATTAACGGGATAAGGAAGACGCAGATCTGTTCCAGAATCACTGTTTATCGTATTTAATGACATAACATTGCTATAGCTTTGTAATAGGTGTTGATGAAAGTGGCATAGCTTCTCTGCTATACTAACTATTCGACTATTCGTGATAATCTATTTACCAAATGGGGGTTAGTCTGTTAGACAGGTGCGTCTGTCTAATTCTCAAACAACAGAATGCTTAACTGCTATTTTAAGCTACAAGTAGGCCTAGGTCAATGTAACATTAGCTTGGGATGTTTTTACAGTAAGCATTGGTAGTTGTGAAAGCAGCTGCATCCCTTCTAAATATCAAAATATGGAAATGCTAACATATCTTTTCTTTCTCCCTCAAGGTGCTTTGCTAAAATTTCTCAGCCCTCAGGCTCTTCCTAAGGATACCTCCACTGATGAAGATGGCCTGAAAGGTTAATCTTATGTGTGTGTGTGTACTTGTATTTATGTTGGATTTTTAAATTGCTATACAACCTGCACTCTTTATAGTTTGAACAATGCATCCTTTTTCTGCATAAGATGGCAGAAAAAGGTTTTATTTTCTCACTTTGTGAGAACTGAAAAATGTTAATGTGAGTGTGTGTGTGTGTGTGTGTTTAAGTATGTTGGATTTAGTTATTGTGCACTTTTTTACATTTATATTGGATTTTATGGTACGGTGGTGTTTTTGCAAATGTTCAAATGTTCAAAACTAATGCACAGTATATATATGCAAAATCCTGACAGCGAACCCGATGCAAAGCTAAAACGAGAAAAAAACAACTTCATACATGATGTCTTTTTAAATCAATGTGTTGACCTTTACCGTTTCATGGCTTCTGCTGAGAAACTAGTTCGCCACACACACTGAACTTGAATCAAGCATTCTTCAGAACGCAGCTGATCAACCCGTCTACTTCACTTTCAATGAAATCCACTAGGCCTAGTAAATGGAATACACTACTTGCGGCGTGATATTCGGAAAGATGTGAAGCACAAAACCTGTCGTCAGTGTCAGCGGCCTGTTATAGCCTAGGCTACATAACAATGGCCTGTGTTATAATACAGAAATATAGCCTACCTCTCACCGACAGACCCCCCGCCCCCTAAAAAAAACTCAGCGGATCTATACGAATTGCGTGGGTCTCATTTTCAAGTCGAAAAAAAATCCGGAATTCTGTTTAAAAACGAAAGAATCCCACCCCTGATGTATCAACTTCTTTTGTTCATTTCCCTCAATCCTGACAGCAGCCAAAAAAAAACAACACACAAAAAAACATCCTCTTTCATATTCGAAGAAGTCCTCTTCAAGTCTATTACATTCAAGTCTGTACATTGTTAAATCCATTATCATTAGCTTCAGAATCAGCTTGTCCCATGTTTCATTGTCCTGTCTCTGCTCTTCACCTACAAAGAGAGATGGAGGAAAATGAGCAACATAGTAACACTTATCACATGAGTACTAGTAACACTAGCTTCCATAACTTATCACATGAGTAACATAGTAGCCTAGCTGCCATAACTTATCACATGAGCGGTAGTAACACTAATAGCCTAGCTGCCATAACTTATCATATGAGCACCATAGTAACACTTATCACATGAGTACTAGTAATACATAGTAGCCTAGCTGCCATAACTTATCACATGAGCGCTAGTAACACATAGTATGCTGCTATAACTTATTCCGCCTATGAATGTAACGTGGTGCTTTACAGTTTTTACAACAAATCTACTCTTAACTTTTTACTGTAGTACAAAATGATAATACTTCATGTTGGGTCATTCCACATCAATTCAACCAGGGCCTACGCACTTAGGTCTCAAAAAATCTGAAAAAATTACCAGGTGTACCTATGTTACCCAGAAGACACACTGTAAAATTACTTTTATGTAAGATCAATACTTTCCAAGATACAGCCAGTTTTACGGGGTGTCGATTTTGTTCGCCCTCTTTTTTTTGTCAAAGTTCACAAGCCCATAGCGCAAGAACTAAACCATGTAGGAGGCATGCTTTGCATAAATAGGAATAGTATGTAGCAAAATTGTCACGTTTGGTCTGGATGATCCTGCATGGTCATAGCTGTCCCTCAAAGTTGATCAAAATTGTATTGGAGTTTTTGGCTGGGCTCTGTTTAGGCCTTCAGAAGACATATTTGTACTCAACATAGGCTCTTAATTTATTTTCCTTACACCTGGTATTTTTTCAGAATTTTTTGAGACCT
Source organism: Alosa alosa (assembly GCF_017589495.1). Taxonomy (NCBI): domain Eukaryota; kingdom Metazoa; phylum Chordata; class Actinopteri; order Clupeiformes; family Clupeidae; genus Alosa; species Alosa alosa. The sequence goes on from NC_063201.1 coordinate 1,775,294, forward strand.
AAGGGCGTGGGCCCTGGTTGAATTGACGTGGAATGACCCTCTTCTAACTTTTAGGATGTCCTAATACTCCATTCCAACCTCCCATTGCTAACAGCAGTTTACAATTGGCTGACTGCGCACACCATAGAGAGTATTATATATATATATATAGTTCTATATATACAGTATATATATATATATATATATATATATATATATATATATATATATATATGTATGTATATTATATTATATATTATTATATAGTTCTATACAGTCTATGGCGCACACACAAAATCACAGAGGTACAGGACTGGAATAGTAATTTTTTGGCTGATGGTATAAATTGGTATGGCAATAGTTATGGCAATTTATAACATACAGTATATGTCTCATACTCTCTGTGCATGCACCACTGAGGTAGCTCCTGCTTTACATATGAAACAAGCACATAAACATGCTTGATGCCACTTCATGAATCCTTAGATGTAGAGAGCAGATTTTACAGAATAGTTATGTTTAAAATTAGAATCAGAATTTAATTTGTCGTTGAGCAAGTTCAACGAGATTAAAAAGCTCTGTGATTTAAAGTGCATTTGCAACATAAAAAGGACATACAGCAAGGCTTGAGGTTGATGCATGGATTTACACATGGAAGCTAAAGTGCCTAATCACCTCAGGTGTGTGAAAAACAGAATAAATAAGGTAGGAGCTAAAACAATAGACAAGTAGTCAGATATAAATATAAATAAATATAAATATTGGAAGTAATTAAAATAATTAAAAAATAACGTAGGTTTTTACATCTTATTTTACACACATTTTACCTTGAAACCACTGTGGTGTACATTAGCACAGCAAGAAAATAATTACCAGGATATAGTGTCTTTAGAGGTTTGTGTGTGTGTGTGTGTGTGTGTGTGTGTGTGTGTGTGTGTGTGTGCGTGCGTGCGTGCGTGTGCGTGTGTAGACACTTGCCCATGGTTATACTGTGAGAGGTGGACAAGCTGGACATTCAAGTTAGCCTATACCTTGACAACTATTCAAGCAGAGACCTCCACACCTAGGATACACCTGGGCTGAGACTCTCTTTGTCACTTCAGGGGCAATACACTTACTCATCTTCACTTGGGTGCTTCTGGGGCTGCCTTCTATGTGTCGCCAGCTTTTGGTTCCTCTTGCTTTGGTTCAGCTGCTGCCTTCTCTGTGTCACCAGCTTTTGGTTCCTCTTGCTTTGGTTCAGCTGCTGCCTCAGCTGGTATCCCACAGAGTTTCCTATAGGGGTGCCAAAGTGTTACGGGGTCACTGATTAACAAGCTAATCCCAAAGGATCATCTAAGTTTATGGAAGAACATTTCTTACTGATGATGTCCCTAAACTCCTAACTGCTAATGTGTGCAACAATCTCTTGAAATAAGGTAGCTGTCCTCAATAAAAATAGACTTTCAGAGAAAAACTCTCAGGCTCTCTGGTGACTAGTATCTGGGGAGGTATTACATGCATGCATGCGTTTAAATTATATGTATTCAACATACTTTTTTTAACTATATTGCATTACTTTGCAACTATTGCATTACATTTAAAGTTGTTTAGCAGGTTTTATCCAGTGTCTTGTTTAACCAATTTGCACCTTGTTACTAGTTGAGCTGCAAGACCCCAACAAATGTCATCATGTCATGCCTCTAAGGCCATCAGCCATGCCTTGGCAAGTCTCCCTGCCTTCCCTTTATTTTGATTTGATTTGATTTGAACACATAAGTGAGTTTGGAACACTGGAGTAGGTTAATGGTCCTAAACGTAAAGCTACTTTTACAGAGCTTGAAGCTAATACAGTTAGAGACACTGTTAACAGAAATGACTCGTCTATAGTCTATTAAAACTGTTACCTCATTGGGTAACTTAAATTACCACACTTCAATACAATCTGTAAAAGATTTCCCAACAAGATTATATATTAGGAGAAAATCCAGATCCAAACTGAAAAACACAAGTCATACAGTGTTATGAGCATAGGCCCACTTACCTTCCATCTTCAGAGGTCTTCATAATGTAACCGCAGACTTTACTCCTCTGGCTAGCCTCTTCTTTTAAAGAGGCTATGGTTTTGGACCATTCCTCTTTCTCTTTCTCAAACTGCTCTGAGATTGAATGAAAAAGATACATGAGGTTGATAAATGATTTAACAATGTGTAAAAAAGTGTGTACATGAAAAAAACACATGCATGGTTTATATAAGTAGACACAGCAAAAATCATTTAATTTAATGTAGGCTATTTTAGATGACATTCATCCCCTTCTCTTAAATAAACACTATACGTTCACATCTACAATGACAGTTCTCTGCCACAAGATGTCACTCTCAAGTCACCTATAACTAACAGTAGTTCTCTGGGAGAGAGAGGACACTGCAATCCACTCCTGTTGAAACTAATAGGCTACACTACTGTTTTTTCTACATCACATCAAAAGAAATGATACTAATTTAGCTAGCTTGTGATTTCAGACTTACTGCTTGCGATGCCTTTTTCAGCCTCTAGTGCACCGAGTGTATCAGCTGCTTGCTTCTGTTGAAACAAAAGGATGAAAGAAGGAATCGGTATCACTGAAGAAACACAACCAAACTGTTTGAATACAAACTGTATTCAAAATCAATAGGAAGTAGAGGTTGGCAAATATTTATACAGCCTCTGAAAGGTAGGCCTACTGCTATGTTGGGGAGTTAGGAGCAGAAAATCTAGCACAAGACTTGATATTTTATACTGATCATGTTACTGTTACACTACTCTATCTAAATTTCAAAATAGGCCCCATTAAGCAAGAAGAGAGAAGAGTGCATGTGGTTATAAGAGTTCAATCAACAACTACTTTGTCCTGCACACCAGAAAATCAAAGCCCCAGAAATGCTTTGAGAAAATGCTCATGCTCACCAGGAAGTTTCTCATGTTGCCTATGTTACCTTCAAGCCAGAAAAGTTGAACTTGTTCCAATACATCATGTATTTTCCCTGACATAATGTATTTTATTTCCCAGTTAAAATAATTAATTAATAATTAAAACCAATTTCTCATATTTTCCCACCACCAGTTAAATACTTCCCTGTAGCCTACTCACCCATCATGCACCCATAGCCAACTCATTTTCCGGTCTGTAGCTCTGTTAACTGTTCCCCGATATCTCGCCACCTGCTTCCCTACTTTTCACCCGCTCTGCACCCCAAATACAACCCAACCCCTCTTTCCCCGTCTCTTACCGCCTCTTCATAGCACTGTTCTTTCTCTTCATCTAGATGATTTGCCTCGGTCTGCAGGGTCATACGTTTTTCTCTCTGCTCCACTAGTTCTTTCTTCATTTCACCAAGCTGGCTTTCTGCTTTGGTCACCGCCTCCAGGTTTTCAGCTAAGATATCTCTGGTCACTGTTGTCTTGATTTCCTCAAAGTTGGTCTGTTTGGCCAGATAAGTCTCCTGCTTTCTTTTGTTGTGTATCATGACAGTCAAGGACACACTTAGTGTCAGCAGCAGAGTAATGCAAATACCTGCGTAATTCATGGCACTGAAACAAAAGGCTGTAAACACTTACAGGCTACTCTTTCACTCGTGTGGGACTCGGGCGACCGCGGCTAATTTTAAATTATAGGCTACAATTTGCGTCATTCAAATTGAAAGCTGAATCGCTTACGCTAAGAAACCGTGTGACAGGTGTGTCGTCCTGTCTTCGCCGAAGTAAATCACCACGCTGCCATCTGAATGCTACCAGTATCCGCGTATTGCCTATTCTCTGTCCTGAAAATTATGTCGCCTTGTCGTGCTGTAGGCCTAATGTGTGTGTGTGTGTGTCGAAGTGACGCACCCAGCAACTGACAGGCGTTCCGAGAGAGCTATCGGAGGTGTGACCTTCATGTGGTCCTACCTACCTGAGCCTTTCACCAATAGTGGCACTCTGCACACGAAGAACCTGCATCTCTTATTCAAGACAACACTTTTTAATAGACCAATAGTCTAATAATTCTCGCTACTTTCACAGTGGCATTGCAGTCGCCTGTTTACACAGGTAGGAGTAGCCTAGGCCTACATTTAGCCTAGGCTACTTGATTACTAGCCTACTTAGGCTAAGTATGATTTTTGAGTATCTGTACTTTACTTGAGTATTAATATTTTTGGAAACTTGTGACTTTTACTCCACTACATTTGAAATACAAATAGCCTACTATACGTTTCACTCCACAACATTTGAAATACATTATTAATTAAGTAAAGGAATTGCAGGGTTGCCAACTTTGGGTGTTTGGCTGGAGTGAGATTTTGTGAAGTCATAGTGCGTGTGCATTACATTTTTCCCTTAACCTAATTTTAAAAATTAATAGAATGGAAAAGTTTCTTCAAAATGTACAATTAAATTATTGATTGCACTTGAAAACAAGACCAGTGTTTTAACCCCGTGGCATGAAAGGATTATGGGCCACTGGGCCCCTGGGCACAGACATGAAAAGGGCCCCCCTGCCCACCTGAAAAAGGTAGTAGCTCAGTAGAAAAAAATTAAAAATAACCCCTTAAATGATGACTTCTGGCGAGTTTTGTGGAAGGAAATGGACAGATTGAGACTTATGAATGTGTGTATGAGTAATGCATTATGTATCAGGGATGGAAATAGCCTAAAATATTTTTTTCCACCTACCATTGTGGCTGGTGGATTCCAAAGTCTACCAGCTACTAGAGATACAGTATGAACATTTGATGAAAAATCATGACCAAAATGATCACGGTTATTGGTATTATTGCAATATGATTAAAATGTGCTGACTTTTTTTCTAAACCTACCATCAATGTTGGACAGAACTCATAATTGGCCTGCCCTTCATGCCCAGTAGCAACAAATCTAAAGGTCAACAGAACAGCTATAGTGTCATAAAAGTGGTGTGGCTCCTTTAAGACCCAATCCACTGGTGTGAGTTCTGAAGCCATCCAACTTTATCTAACTCTAAACTATCCTACATCATCTGATTTTAATATTATGTCTAGGCTATATTTAACATTTAACATTTATTTTCTATTTGGCCTGTTATGGAATTATGCATTGACCAATATAAGCACACTTTTTTAAGACACTTAAATACATGCATGCTTAGCATTTTGTGAAAACAAATCATCATGGCTACATCGACAAACTCTTAGCCATGAGCTGTATATCCTCTGATTTTAATATTTACACATATGTAGGTATTTAAGCACAGCTCAGTTTAAGACACTGAAAGCCCAAAATTGGAGACCATATAGAAATTTGCTACCATTTCAAAACCGGATTACTCTGGAACAGCTTATTGTACAGGGGATTGCATGACACCTTTGTGTTCGGTAAGGTCTGCTGTTTATTCTGGTTTACGGTTTGTCATGTGTGGAACGAAAAGTTTGTGAGATATTCCTTCTATATGAATTGAAATGAGCGCAGAGCTATAGTAGCCTAATATGATTATTTCTTGAAAGTTAATTTTCTCGCGAACCGTTTATCGCAGCAAATAGCGTCTATAGCACCTTATAAAAGATGAGAAAAAGTTTATGTGATGTCTGTGAGGCTACTTAGCGAGTAGTTCCTAGAGAAGAATGGGCGGCCACACTTTATGTCGCTCTGCCTCATGTCTAAATAGCAGCGTGTTCCGTGAAGGTGTCGCGGACCGGATTAAAATAGCCTAGTCAGCGAATCAACAATCAGAGAAAACTGCGCTGAGAACGTTGTAGGCGGATATTAGACCTACCTGCTGTTGGTCTAGACAAATGTATGCCTTAAACTCGTATCCTGTCATTTAGAAACAATGCTGTGGTGTGGTCTAGTCTAGTCATCAACAAAAAATGAACGGATTGCAAAAAAAAAAGAATGGATTTGGCGTGACATTTCTTGAGTGTGCGTGAGAGCGTGAGTGTCACGCCAGATGCGTGAGAGTTGGCAACCCTGGGAATTGTGTAGGCTACTTCGTCCACCTCTGCCTATTTAGCAGTTCTTAGATGAGACTTGGGTAAGCTAATAACACACCAATATTGTTCCATTTAGGAAGTCTTAAGTATTGAGAGTAGGCCTACCATGCAGGGACCCCAACAATAACAGTAGGATAGCAGTAGCCTAATATTAGCATAGGAACAAAACTGTTCCACTTCCCCTTTATATAGGCTAATAATGTTCCTTACTGTGTTCCATGAGGGCTATAGCCAAATAACATTCAACAGGAAGGACCAACCATTTTTAGATAGAATTAGATATGAAAGACTTCCTGATGAGTTCAGTTGGATTCTGTGGGCTTTCTTTTATTTTTCCATGTTTGTGTTGACGAAGTATTTGTGTTTTAGGCTATTCATTCATCACATTCAAATTCAGTCATTTGAATTAGGCCTAGGCCTGTTTGCATTTTCTTCTAGCTGGTTTCAGGGTTATTATAACTAACCTGACTCTCGCCAGATGAATTTCGTTCCGCTTAGCTCCACCTAGCTTCACTCACATCCATCTGGGACCTCTTCCATTGAGAGTGATTTCAGCACGAGATTGTATGGCACTGTTGCTCTTGGGTGCTCCTTGTTGGTGCCCCCCACCCAATCCCAATCCTCCCCCACCTTTTTTATGCAGCCCTTGCCACTTAATCTACTAAACCCCTCTTCTACTGCACTTTTTACCCCCCCACTTTGCACAAATAGGCTGACACCAGACATAATTTCACTGCATTTCTTACTTCCAGTAACTATATGCATGTGACAATAAACTTCCTTGTATCCTTGTATGGTAGAGCCAATCAGGACGCAGGGCGGGAGTTTCATAGATGTGACATAGCGTAGAAGCGACTGTGAGACTGTTATCAGCGTCACGGGTTGGCTTCGATGTGAGTGGTTGAAGTAGCACGTCAATAGATGACGGACAAGTGGCTTATTCAAATTGAGTGGAGCTAGGCGGAGCGAAATTCATCTGGCGAGAGTCAGGTTAGGACCTAGGGATCAGAGCCTCTGACAACCGAATGACAACTGTATTTGAATACCACGTAGACCTACAGGTCTGTCCTGTTGAACAGCATCAGTGGAATAAATAGCCAAGGGCAAATTCCCATTTGTTATAACTAACAGACTTGGCATAGATTGAACATTTTACAATATGGATAATCTACCAAACATTTCCCCCATTTTCCCCACATTTCCACATTTCAGAAGTTGATGAGCTGGTAACAGCTCCAGCACAATAATAGGCCTACTAATAGGGGTTCACAAAACCTCACCAAAGAGAACCACGGAAAACAGGTCTGTGTATCAGAACATTGAATGTTTTCTTCTTTTCTTCAGACATCTGATATCATGGCTCCTCAGCTTTATCTGGTGTCCTCGTCTGAAAATGCATAAACATGTTCAGTAGATACAACAGAGTAACATGATGCTTACACACTGATGAAGCACTATTAATGATCTGATGTATGAATGATATATGACAAAATTAGTAGCCTACTTTAGAAAAACTATTTTGTTAATGTACTTTACCTATGTCAGAAGAATTTGAAGGACCTGAATGCTTTTTATACCCTTGAACTATAGGGCTAGTTTAACCATTAAAGCTTTAAAGGAGCAGCATGTGTATGGCAACTTATTACAAAGACGTGTGTGTGAGTGTGTGTGTGTGTACACTGTGGGTTGGGTGTTAGTGTTGGCACAGAAATGAGGAAGTAGGCTAAACTTTGCTCACCTGTTCAGCAGGTGGAACAGGCTCATTAGATGGGTTTGTAGAGGGAGAGGAGGCCAGCCAAAGCAGAGACAGCAGAAGCAGAGAAAGGAGGTCTTACTATGAACCAGCGGTGAAAAAGACAGTACAGAGTGTGTGTGAGAGAGAGAGAGAGAGAGAGCGCTGACAATCAAATCTTACAGCCAAACTTTTTTATTACTTCTAGACTCAGTATCTCCGGCCTCTCTGAGGGTTCCACACACTCTCTCTCTCTCCCTACGTGGTTTGACCATGAGGGCTATTTCAGCTCTGCTTTTTCTCGCCGTGGCTCTGCTGCTCGTCATGGCCTACCAGGCGGCCAGGCAGGAGCTGGGAATCCGCACCCTCATGACCCGCCTGAACAGGGCCAAGAAGATCGTGCAGTTCAACGAAAAGGAGATCGTGGCCACCAAGGTGAACCTTGATGCCCTCAACAACAGGATCGAATCACTGAAGACGAACGGAGCAGACATGAAGACACAAATAATGGAGGCACAGAAGAGCAAGGAGGACGGCGAAAAAAATCTGCAGACCTGCATGAAAGTGAAGGTACCTAGATAAACAGTCCACAGGTGCATGCATGTCCGCACACATAATATAACCTGCCAACCATACCTGTTTAATAATTAGCAATAATAAAGTACAATTATTTAGAGATAAAACACCCTTCATTCATAGCCTAAATGTAATTTATACTGTACATTATTCTGAACTCTTACTGGTGCATTAAGTTGTCATTAATGTGGCATTAGATTTCCTCAGGTCATAATTAGAGTTCTACCAGAGGATCTACCAGCAGTCACAAGTCAGAGAGTGATATTGTGATTATGATTATCATTTGGTGTCAACTTGACCCTGTGATGTTCCCAAGACATAACAAGACACTTGGCCTTACTTTTCTAGACACTGAGATACCCTATCACCTCCTATCATGGTTTTCACCATCATGGTTCTGACCACATTTACCATACACATTTATTTAGATCATCTCTGCATTTAGCTATCAGGCTTGCATTCGATGTAAAAATCCAAAAAGTCTGGAAATTAATGCAAAACACATAGTGTTTTATACGGAGCACATTGTCCAATAATTTTGTAACATAATGTGATAAATTAATTCTGGCAAAACCATTTCCATGATTTAAATGAGTTAGTTATTTAAGCAGTTTTTGAAAATTGGGTTTTAATTGGAGATTTGTATACAATGGTGTTCCCTATTTTTTAGAGTATGGATGAAATTTCACCTGGACATGGGAAGGGAGGCCTGCCCAGAGGCAGAGCCAAATATGTTCTAGAATGTCAGGTTGAGAGACAGACTTTGCAGGTCCTCCGGTTACAATAGCACATGCAGTCAAGCTTATCAGCAGTTATTCATCAATAGCACATGCAGTCAAGCTTATCAGCAGTTATTAATCAATGCAACTTGGTCAACATTGCACTTCCTCCCCCCTCTGGTCTATCATTTTACCTCTTTGTGAATCTCTTCTTTGTGACATGCATCTCTATATAAACTGTAATCTCCACTCTTAAAGGTTGTATCAGCGATTTCAGGCTCAAAAAAGCCCCAAACATGAATGATCACATTCATCTAATCTTTCCTAACGAGCCTAGTAAGCAGGCCGTCAAAACAAATGTGTCTCTGTAGATCAGCCTAGGCTCTGAGATCAGATCTGCACACAAAAACAATTGCTACTAACAAGTGTTGCCAACCACTCAAAGGCAAAATAAAGTGTTCCAACCAATAACCGTCGAGATGCGCATTCAGGAGAGTTTGAATTGCATGGGAGAGAGGGGTAGGGAGTAGCGAGCTAGCTCTCTGTGTTGTTTGAACGTCAACAGAAGTGACGTTACCCTGCCATCGCTGATACAACCTTTAAGTCATATTAATGTAAATAAAATTTTCTGTTTGTGTTATAGGATGATAAACTTAACAAGAAAAAAGACATGACTGACCTCTTGGATAAAATGAAAGGTAACCAGGATCTTTTCCATCCATGTAATACCTCTCAATTTACTGTGAGATTTTAGAGTTTTACTTATCACATCTTTCACCCCCCCCCCCCTCTGTTTCTCTCTCTCTTTCTCTCTGTTTCTTTCTCTCTTTCTCTCTGTTTCTCTCTCTCTGCATTTTACACCAGCACAAATCCTTTTTTGTTACCCTCTCTGTAGCGACGCAGGAGGCAGAGAGAGCTAAAGCTCAGGAGGAGGTGCAGAAGCTGAAGCAGCAGATCCTGGACAGAGACAAGGCCGTCTGCGCCTTTCTGGACACAACGCTTGAAGAGGGAAAGTAAGGATGCAGCATTGCAATTTTGTGTAACTCAGACTGGTGTGTGTGTGTGTGTGTGTGAGAGAGGAGTTTTCCTGTAAATGTCATAGACAGGACCTAGTTGTAAAAGACTCAATCGTAATAGCTGTGGCCTCCTCAGACAGTATAACTTATTAAAGGGACACGAGGCAAGCCTGAGACAATATAACTTCTATTAAAAGGACACCAGGCAAGCCTGATGCTTTTTCTCTACGAAGCTCCCCCTAGCGTCTGTACGTGTTGATGCGTGTGTGAGCCCTCGCTCGGTCTGAAGCTCTTTTCCTTTTCTTTGCATCTTCCGTCAAGGGTTTTCGCTGCTTCTTTGCCGGCTCTGCCATTATACACACGTTTGCAACAATCACTAGCCGGGTTTCGTTAGCCTGCCTCTGTGCTGGGGATGCAGGATGTAAACTGATCCTGCTTCTCGCAATGTCTGACACTTTGTGAGACTGAAGGTCGCGGGTAGGATACACCGAACTTGCAAGCAAGATATTCTTCCTACAGGCAGTAGGGGCGGGCGAGAGAGTCTTCATTCGCCCTTTAATGAGTCATTTAACCATTATACCGACTTACGAAGATGATTAATTAACACGAAAACGTTGCCTGGTGTCCCTTTAAATCAGTAACAGTTGTGGTCAAAAAGGGAGCAGATGAATCAGCAAAGATATAGCACTCTTGTGTGTGTGTGTGTGTGTGTGTGTTGGCACATAATAATGTTTACTAAGATGTCTACTTTTGTTTCTTTTTTCAGGAAATTGTGTGGAGTGTAGCAGTCACTCTACAAGGCTGTTTAATTCACCCACCATAACCACACACACACACACACACACACCATAACCACATAAACACACACACACACACCATAACCACACACACACACACACCATAACCACACAATAACACACACACACACACACACACACACACACCATAACCACACAAACACACACACCATTATATCCACCATAACCACACACACACACACACCATAACCACACAAACACACACACCATAACCACACAAACACACACAATTATATAGTCTAGTATTTTTATTTAGGAGAATAAAAAATACCTGGAATTAATCATCTCTGTGTCATTTTTTTTCAATGTCTAGAGTCTAGAGTTCATCATTGCTTTTTATTAGAGACTTACTCTTCTGAAGCTCTGATGCTTACTGTGGCAAAATATAAAACATTAAGTGCTTTAATGCTTTGTAAGATAATATCATGTTTCACACTTGATGAATATGACAGCACATCAGTGATAAATGATTAACTGGATCTTTTCATTAGATTGTTATTATGTGATAGCCTGGAGATTCCAGACCCTGGTCATCTAGAAAGATTAAGGGTCTGGCCACGAATAATGTAATGGCCCAACTCGAGGGGCGGCACCTAGCGTGCATTCGAAAATCTCACGGCACGACATGGAAGATCTAGCTTGTGGAGTATCGTAACCAGTTTACTTAAGATCGAAGGCAATATACTGTATGAAGGTTTGCATGTCAAGTTTGGGAATTTGCAAGCATTTTGGAAAAATCAATACACTTCTCTGTGTAATCTGCCATTATGAATATGTGCCACTTTGAAAAAAGTGTCTGCTAAACATCAGTCAACTTTAACTTGGCAGAGTAGCCTTTAGGTGTCACTGACTCTGAGAAATCCATAGGATAAGATAATATGCAGGTAGAAATGAAATATGAATGCAACAAAATATCCTGTTCAATAGGGTTTTTATTGACTTTATTTAACTACTCAATAGGACTACATAATAATAAAATAATAATAATAAGTTTATTTTATATAGTGCCTTTCTCAAACCCAAGGTCGCTTAACATAGTAGAAGGAAAGCATACAGACAGACAAACAATAACAAAACAATTACAATAGCAATACAACGAGACAAGCTATTTGTATGGAGCTATGTGTTGGGTGTGGAGGAGAAGCTATGTGTATGGAGCTATGTGTGTGAAGCTATGTGTATGGAGCTATGTGTTGGGTGTAGAGGAGAAGCTATGTGTATGAAGTTATGTGTATGGAGCTATGTGTATGAAGCTATGTGTATGAAGCTATATGTATGGAGCTATGTGTATGAAGCTATGTGTATGGCGCTATGTGTTGCGTGTAGAGGAGAAGCTATGTGTATGAAGTTATGTGTATGGAGCTATGTGTATGAAGCTATGTGTATGGAGCTATGTGTATGAAGCTATGTGTATGGCGCTATGTGTTGCGTGTAGAGGAGAAGCTATGTGTATGAAGTTATGTGTATGGAGCTATGTGTATGAAGCTATGTGTATGGCGCTATGTGTTGCGTGTAGAGGAGAAGCTATGTGTATGGAGCTATGTGTTAGGTGTAGAGGAGAAGTGATCACATATCCATTCATCCATGATCACAGACCATAGTGTCTTGCATTTTTATCAAGCAGGAATCGAGGACATCTTACATTCCTTCCTGCAGTCATTTTGCATATGCACTACTCCTCGGGGGGAGGGAGTGGACTTGTTGTCAGTTAACAAATATTACAGACGGATACACATTTTATTGATCATACAATAAAACACCATAAAAGTATCAATGTTCAAACATTGTGGCTCTTCCTAGCCTAAGAAGTCTATGTCCATGAAATGTTTTTGTCTTTGCTTGAGCAGTGAACAACTCAAAGAATCTGGATTCATATCAAGTAGAGAATAATGTAAGGGCTCACACATACTGTATGTGTGCAGGGGTGGAGAGTAACTAAGTAGATTTACTTGATCACTGTACTTAAGTATGACTTTTGAGTATCTGTACTTTACTTGTGAAACATGTGACTTTTACTCCACTACATTTGAAAGACAAATACTGTCCTTTTGACTCCACTACATTTGAAATATGAGCATGAAGTACTCATTACTTTTAACCCCATTTCATTCTTTAAATGCAATAATGCAATAGACCGTCTTGAAGTTCATTTTTTCAATAGTTCAATTTGAACTTGGCTGAATTGGCTGTGGTAATGATGGTGACAACAGATTCTTCATCAGAACATCCTCCATGTAGCCTGGGAGAACCCAGATGAACCTGTTAGCAATTGAGATTTGAGAAGTGGTCTGGTGTTAGGCTATCCCATGATCATTGCAAAATTGGAATGAAATTAATCACCTGACATTCACCACATACAGTAGCTAGATCTTTAGCCTACATTATTAAACAATAAATAGTCTACTCATAATTGAGTTATCTGGTTTTGTATTCGGCAAAAGATTTGTGAATGGAATGAATAATGATTTAAATTATATTATTGCATCCATTTGAACAGTTGCAAAGTTATGAAAATAGGTTAAATGTTTTTTGTTGGATGTAAGGAACTAAAGGTCTCTTTGACCGACCAAAGGATGTGTACCCTATTAATGACCAAATAAACATATCAATACATTAAAGGAGAATTCCGGTGTGATATTGACCTAAAGTGTATTGAAACATGATACTGAGTGTGAACGTATGTCTCATAGCCCATCTCGGCTTGTCCCCTGCACTCCAAAATCTGGGCTAGTTAGCCGATGCTACCAACAGCTTTTTCAATATTGGTGCTTGACATCGGCCTAACCATGCAAATAAATCACTGTTTTACACCCATTTACGAGGCTCAATGTATCTCACACTTCATTGGTAGACTTCCGAGGGGCCCTGACATTTAAAAGCGAGACATTGAGAACTTTGAAAAAGCACTGGTAGTTTACTTACAAGACGATTTATACAATCAGTATCTTTCGAAGTTTAGCGTTTGCAGCCATCTTGAATTTAGTCGCGATAAATTCGAGAACAGCAGTAAGAATGAACAGGTATGATAAAGGGATCAGATTCCAAAAATAATTCCGTGGAAATGCATGGATTCCAGTTGCTGCTACTGGAAGAAACTGGAATCCATGCATTTCCACTGAATTATTTTTGGAATCTGATCCCTTATCATACCTGTTCATTCTTACTCGTTAAACTACCAGTGCTTTTTCAAAGTTCTCAATGTCTCGTTTTAAATGTCAGGGCCCTCGGAAGTCTACCAATGAAGTGTGGAGATACATTGAGCCTCGTAAATGGGTGTAAAACAGTGATTTATTTGCATGGCTAGCCCGATGCCGAAGCACCAATATTGAAAAAGCTGTTGGTAGCATCGGCTAACTAGCGCCAGATTTTGGAGTGCAGGGGACATACGTTCACACTCGGTATCATGTTTCAATACACTTTAGGTCAATATCACACCGGAATTCTCCTTTAATGATGATCTGAATGGTGTTTAACATTGGTGTGATAGATTGTTTATATGGTTCATGTTTATTTTTTCTTTGTTGTTTTACGGCTATAATTGCGAAAGAGTAGTAGTATAGGCCTACATGTGTAACATAGTTTAAAAGTCTTGAAATTTGTTGAGTAATCAGTGAGTAGCCATGTCCCCACCAAATAAGCGTGATAGAGATGACAGTGGGTGCAATGATATTGAACCGCCTGATAAACGTACCAAAGATGATCAGACAGATTGTGTTAACACTATACATACAATGGATGATCGGCTTGGAAGGAAAATCGCTAGAGTTTTACAGAATCCCAACCCTGACAACCCTATTATCAAGAGCATGAAACAGAATTTGGACGCATATAACAGGAGCCTCTTAGTCTCCAATAATCCACAGTCAACCACTAGTCAGACTTCAACACATGACTCTATTGGCAATGACAATTCTGACATGCATTCAACTAATATTGCACATACACCAACCCTTTCAGATAATGCCCAAGATGAGACCTTACTGCAGACAATCACTAGACAGAGTTCAGTAGATGACTACATTGACAATCCTGACATGCATGTAGCTTATGTTGTGGATGTAGCAAACTCCACAGACATCTCTCACATTCCAGATCCTATAGACATCTCACACGTTCCAGCTCCTACAACTATTTCACATATGACAGTTCCCACAGTCATTTTACAAGATAACCCCCCAGTATGTGTGGATGCGATACCTGGTAGTTCCGGTGTGCAAACGGGGCGTGGTGCTAATGTTGTTCATGACATGAGTCCTACAGCTATTTCGTATGATGAGCCCCCGGTAAGTGTAGAGGTGATGCCTAGCAGATCTGATGAGCAGCCCCATGGTGACGTTGATGTTGATCATGACAGGTCCCATGATTATGATTTAGATAGTGCTACCGTAGAACGTTTAGTGAGAGATGGTAGTGTTGTTGGTGATTACACGGTTGTACCACGTCGTCGCCATAACTCTTTAACGCTAAACAGAACAATGAATTTCAGGGGCTTGCGTGATACTGACATGGCCACATCATTAGAACACGCATTAATGCGGTACATTGAATGATATTGTGAATTTGTCAAGGATATTAGGTGGTGCGAATGCTGTGATAGACATTGTGTTAAGGGGTGATGGTCTTACTACCGATGTACATGCTAAATTGAGCCATGAAGATGGTTATGCTCTGGATCGGTTGATTGAGGCTATTGAAAAGGTGTTCCAGAGTAACACGATGCTCTCGACTGATCAGAGTCTGGATCTCACAGTGTCTATAGCCCATGATAGAAGCGGTGGTGGGTACAAAAAGTTAAAGGAATTGGCTCATGATGAGTAACCTGACAATAGCCAGATGAATGTCATTCCGCCTAGCTTCACTCACATCCATCTGGGACCTCTTCCATTGAGAGTGATTTCTGCAACCGACTTTATGGTTCAGCCAATCAGGACGCAGGGCGGGAGTTTCATAGATGTGACATAGCGTAGAAGCGACTGTGAGACTGTTATCAGTGTCACGGGTTGGCTTCGATGTGAGTGGTTGAAGTAGCCCGTCAATAGATGACGGACAAGTGGCTTATTCAATCATATGCAAGCATTTTTTGATTAGGCCCAGCCTTCTGAAGCAACACTTCAATGGATCGGTTCCAGATGGATGAGTGGAGCTAGGCGGAGCGAAATTCATCTGGCTATTGTCAGGTTACATGATGAGGTTATCAAGAAGAAGAAAAATGTGTCTGTTCACACCAGTTAATGACTCAAACAAAGCATGCTTAGCCATTTGTCTGGCTGATTATTTGTACCCTGACGCTACAGCCAATAGAAAACTGGAACTGGGCTCTGAAATACATGAGCGTGCGGGGTTCATGCCTCAGCAGCAAATAGGATTTGGTGATGTGGCTGTGTTTGAGAAGATGTGTGATGTTAAAATCGTGGTCTTCTACAGAACAGCCCGGCATGAGTTGTTGAAGTATCAGTCTAGCGAGACACCTAACCCAAAAACAGTTTTTCTGTACCTCCATGACGGCCATTACCACAGGATTTTGAAACCCAACACATTCCTTCGGGAAATCATACTTTTGCGAATTTTTCTACCGTGGCTATAGTAATAGGCGTGATCATACATGTAAATACAGCTGTGATGTGTGCAATGATGTGGATTGCCACAGACATACGGGCCCGTTGGTATTTTGCAAAGATTGTTCACGATACTGTAAATCCGCTTACTGTTATTCCAGACATAAACAGCGCATAGCTGGTTCGGGCACAAGCAAATTGGCTGCTCCGTGTTGATGCCACCAAGTACTGCAAAAAGTGCAACAGACGCTATCATGTCACCAAAAAGAAAAAGCCCCACATATGTGCACCCATGCACTGTCCCCACTGCAAAGCTGAGATGTTACCGGGTGCTGACCACACATGTTTCATTCAGCCCATCAAGTCGAAGAAGTTAGAGACAAAGTATATCTTTTTCGATCTTGAGACTAGATTTGAAAATGACAAACACCAACCGAATTTTGCATGTGCCATGACATACTGCGGGAAGGTCTTTGCAGCAGAGGGTAGTGATTGTGTGTTTGGGATGTTGAGACACTTTAGGCGTTCTGCATATAAAGGCTACACATGGTTAGCACATAATGCAGCAGGATTCGATAACATCATCATGCTGGAGCATTTCGCTGAAATGGGTATCACAACCAAAATAATCATGACGGGGTGTCGAATATCTTTAAACAATGCTTCATTGACAGTTATGCATTCATACTCATGCGTTTGGCTAACACAACAGCCGCCTTAAATCTGAACACCAGTGAGAAAGGTTACTTCCCGCACAGATTTAACACAACTGAGAACAGCAACTACCGTGGCCCCTATCCGGACCGTGCGTACTACGAGTACGACACCATGTCCGATAAGGACAGAGCTGCCTTTGATGTGTGCTATAGTGAGGCTTCCAAAGGTGTGTTTGATTTTCCAGAAAGAATTATGGAAATATGGGAAAAATGACGTGGTGCTATTGTGTGAAGCGTGTATGAAATACCGCGATGAGTTCATAGCCTGTACGGGTGTAGACCCCTTCAGCCTGACTACATTAGCATCCTGCTGCATGGCTGTCTACAAGACACACTATCTGCCTCCAGATACGTTGGCCCTCACACACAACAATGCCTATGTTAACCAACATAAGGTGTATTCCAACTCCTCCATCCAATGGTTGGAATTTGTGAAGGCTGATGGGAATTTCGAAGTACAACATGCATTGAGGGGTGGCGAGGTGCAAGTGGGTCGATATTTCCTTGATGGGTATTATGAAAAAGATGGTGTCAAACACGCCCTGGAATTTAATGGGTGCTTCCATCACGGCCATGATTGTCGTTACAAACCAGACCACATACACCCCCTGTTAAAAGTTCCTTACAGTGTTGTGAGACAGCATTTTGATGACAAGGTAGCATACCTCACCGAGATACACAGGTTTAAGGTGGAAGTAATGTGGGAATGTCAGTGGGTTTAGGGCAAACAGAATGACCCAGCTGTCAAGAGTTTTATGGCCAGCTTTGTGCATCCTGAGCGTCTAAATCCTCATGACAGTCTTTGCGGCGGAAGAACAAATGCTTACAAACTCCACCACACAGTTGTAGAGGGTGAGAAAATTCGCTACATTGATTTCACATCCCTCTACCCAGCATGCCAGAGCAAGTGTGAATATCCCATAGGCCCCCCACAGATCATTGTAGATTTTCAGCCTCTTGAAAATTATTATGGGGTAATCAAAGCCACAGTCTCTCCACCTAGGGGGTTACTACACCCAGTCCTGCCATGCCGTTGCAACGGCAAATTAATGTTCCCCCTCTGCAGGACTTGTGCTGTAGAAGAGAATCAGACCACCTAATGTGAGCACAGTGATGATGAGCGCTCCATTTCCGGCTGTTGGGTTAGTCTTGAGCTGATGAAGGCTATTGAGAAGGGGTACATTGTCACCAAGGTTGACGAGGTATGGCATTTTCCCCAGAGATCTGACACTTTGTTTTCAGACTATGTGAAAACCTTTCTCCGATACAAGCAGGAAGCTAGCGGCTACCCTGCCCATGCAGTGACAGATGAAGCAAAAGAGACCTACATTGAGGACTATTTTCAGAAGGCTGGATCCTGATAAGATCTGTGTGAACCGAGCCAGAAGGCAGATAAACAAACAGCCTCTGGGGTCGCTTCTCTATGAGAGAGAATTTGCCCACCACTGAGATGGTGACAGATCCTGAGCGCTTTGCCAGATACATATTTGGTTGTGAATACGATGTCACACACTTTTCATTTGTGTCTGATGATGTGGCCCTAGTCCAATGGCGACATGCTGAGGAAACTTGTGTGCAGACCCCAAACATAAATGTGTTTGTGGGTGCATTCACCACAGCTCATGCACGCCTAAAATTGTACGACCTTATGGACAAATTGGGTGAGCGTCTTTTGTACAGTGATACGGACAGTGTGATTTATGTCTCAAAGGATGGCGATTGGGAGCCGCCACTGGGTCCCTATTCAGGTGACCTTACAGATGAGTTGGATGACATCATCACAAACAAGACTGGTGAGAAGAGGTTCAAGATTGTTTACAACAAGCGTGTGCTACTACCTGACTATACAACTAGATCATACGGTTACTAGCGGGGTGTTCACAATGGACCGATGTAACATTGGTTTAAAAGAGGCCCCTGTATACGACTTCAGACTACAACACCCATTTTCTTGTGTGATAAGTGGTCCTTCTAATTCTGGCAAGACATTTTTTGTAAAACAGTTGATAGCCAATATTGACAGACTTAGCGAGACAATTGAAAACATTGTGTATATTTATGATTGTTTGCAACCACTTTATGACGAATTGTTGAAGATGAGAGATGTCAAATTTATTCAAGGAATACCTAATGCTCTAGACGATGATGAATTATTATCTATGTCAAAAAATAATCTGTTAATTATCGATGATTTGATGAAAGATGCCAGTAGCAATACACAAATAGAAAAAGTGTTTACACAATACGTTCATCATCGCATCATTCATTTGAACACTAATTATTTAATTGTTTTCAAAAATCCTAGAGATAACAACCAGATTGCTGTATTGGCACGACAGATGTACCCCGGTAACACAAAGTTCTTTCTCGAATATTTTAAAAATGCCACTGAGAAACCCTACGGTTACCTGTTGATTGACTATAAAGCAAAAACACCGGATTTGTATCGCCCTCAGAACAGATTTGCTTTCAGAGCATCAGGCTGTCTATGTGCTGAAAAAAAGAAACTGAGATACGAATATGTCTGAGAGACTTGGTTGAACTATACCTCTTTTGAAACGTCTACTTAAAGCTAAACCGGACCAGAGGCGTTTCATTTTACATTCGGCGTCAGATGAGTTAATCTTAGCTCTCTGTGAGGTGGCGCTGAATATTCTTCGTGGTACTATACCTTTAACAGATGCACAATATAGAAAACTGCGTAAAAAGAAGATTTTGATAAAGTTAATGGCTGACAAGAAAATAGGCATACGCACTGAGACGTACGATTAATCAGTAGTGTTAATTTCGTCAGACGAGACGAGAGGAAATATGTTCGTCAACGACCTTTTTTTTCATGACTAAGACGAGACGATGACGAGACGGCAGTAATGTCCTGAAACACTGACTAAGACTATCTTAAGATGCATTATTGTTGACGAAAAAAGATGAGACTAAAATGTTTTGCATGAAATAAAAACTAAGATAAAATCTCTCTTCATTTTACAGAATGAGAAGACAGAATATCTAGCTGTTACGTTTTCAAAATATTCCGAATGAGGAATACGCAACAGCTTTCCTGTAGGCTAGTCTACGTGCTGTTGCTGTAACCCTGTGGCTGCAACACGAAACTACATGGAACAAGAACACTGGAGATTTCAAGCTAACTACCTAAGCTTTATGCCACAATGCTACATACCCAGAAGTTGAAGCTTCTCTCATACATATTAACATCCCCAGAATGTCCATTGAAAATGTTCATCATGTAATGTCAACTATTTAACTAGTTAGACTGATGATGCAAAGTTTGCTAGCAAGTAAGCTAATATGGAAAGTTAAGCTAGCAAGTTAGCTATGGCTAAGATGTTTGGGGAATGTGTTGTGTTTGAGCATATAAGCCATCTAGCGGTGAGTAAAACATTAATACTTTGGCCCTCGACAGTGTTTCTCAAACTTTTTTCAGTTTCAGGACCACTTAACTAACCCTAGCTAAAAAAAAAAAAAAAAGATTAGACCTACTTCAACAGTAGCCTATAATTAGTCTACACAATAGGCCTACTCACTGAACCACCTTGCTTATTGTCTTTGCACTTTGCTTATTGTGTCAGAGGATTCATACTGTATGATTTAAACTGGCATATCTCACATAGACAGTGTTGCAGAACTGTTTGGATTTACATACAAGTTGGTTCAATATTGCAAACAACTCATCTATATTATATTTTACCACGTCTGCTCGCGGACCACTTGGGATAGCTTGCGGACCACCAGTGATCCCCGGACCACACTTTGAGAAACACTGGTCTACGAATATGACAGTGGTCCAGTCGAATCTTTTACTCTCTATGGTCAAATCCCAGCCGAGCTATAACTGTAGCTCGACTTACCTGTGCATGTAAACATACTAACTGACAAAAAATCAGAATGAGTAATTATAACAGACGAGTAGCCCTGTGGACAAAATATTGTTGGAAAATTGAGATGTGTGAAACACTATTTGACTCAAATGGTAATAATTTGTTATAAAAAAAAAGACTAAAATGTGTTGACTAAGATATCTTTAGTTTTCTTTTGACTAAAACTAGACTAAAATGACGAGACTTTTAGTCGACTAAAACTTGACTAACAAAAATGATATTTGAATGACTAAATATGACAAAGACTAAAAAGGACATTTCGTCACAAGATTAAGACTAAGACTAAATTAAAAATAGGTGACAAAATTAACACTATTAATCAGAAAGGCGGTGTTCTTATACCTCTCTTGAGTGTTGCTCTACCGTTTATAACAAGTCTGTTTACATCAAGACAGAGTTAGAAGTAATGGAGTATGCTGAGAAGATGTATCTGGTACCGCAAAGACGATTGGAGCGATCCTATTCATCTGCGACAGTCTGTTGAAAATGAGTTGGACGTAGCTATGACGTAGCTATGAAAAATGTTTTGAGTAAAACAGATCTGACACCGCATGAAAAAGCCAAACATTATGCATTGTTATTGCAGAGATATCTGACCGTTGTTAAACAGGGCGACCTTGAGACAAATACGCTGACACTGAGCTTACCACAGCAGCGGCAACTGGTGACGCAACACAAAGTTTAACAGTTCAGACTACACCCCCTACACTACACTTTCGAGACCGATCAAGTAGCCTCTGAGGTTTTAAAAAATGTCTCCAGGAGAAGTAAAAAGAATGCAGAATATATATTGGAAAAGATCCCTCTTTCTACAGTACCAAATAGGCTTGTTAAAGATTTAATCACAGCAATGAAAATAAATAACACCTACTCATACACCAGTCAGAGCTTTAGAACAGGTAGATGCGGTATCAGAATCCCCAGGTTTTTCAACACCACAAATAGATGCATCTGCATGGCTTCAATTTTAGAAATCTTGTAATGATTACTATGCTATGCTTATGTCTGCTGTTTACAAAGTCTGTGATGATTGTAAATGTAATGTTTTTCTTTTTGTTTCTTTTCCTGCGATTTTCTCATTTTTATATTGGTTTATGATATTGTGTGACATTTGATACATGTATGACCCATGATGTGTATATACCATTTCTCTGTCTTTCAATAAAAAAAACATAACTCTGAAATATCATTTGACTTGTTTATTTATTATGACACCATTTCAACACTTTTTTAGATACTTGTCATTGGGTTGAGCATGCTGTACACATGTGAATATATTACATATACATTTACATGGTTGTAATTTTTTCACAAATAATGAAACCATATTATCATTTCTATCTAAATTTTCAGAATATTTTAGTAACACATCTTCATAGCATAACCCCCTCAACATATGATATAGAAAGAAAACACAATGTTGACCGCATGTGATAGACGTAAAGTCTTGCACTTGCTGATTTGAATACAACAGTCGATTACCCATGTTTTTCAAAAATGTGTAAATGTGTGGAGGGAATATATCACTGTCTGGACTGTTCCCGAAGCTGTCGAAAAAACACACATCACCTTCAGCAGTTATGTACGTAGCTAACCAGTGTTCACCAGGTTGGTCTGAATTATGCGTATTAATTATCACAGATGTTGGTAAGCGATACACGCAGTGGTGGGTAGAGTACTGAAAATCTATACTCAAGTACAAGTACAATTACTCCCTTCAAAATCTACTTGAGTAAAAGTAATAATCCAATTGGAAAAACCTACTCGAGTAAGAGTAAAAAAGTACTTAGTTATTAATTTACTCAAATTACAAGTTACTGTTCATTTTTGTATTGCAAAGCTTGGTGAAAAAGACATAACGTGTGTGAGTGAGTGAGAGAGAGAAAGTTTTCTTCACAAGTTGCTTCATTGTGTGTATTGTTCATTAAACATCTACAAATATGTGCTTATTTAAATCAACAAACACAAGACCCACAATAACACCATCTAGGCCATCAAACCAATAATTAAGTGTGCTTGCAAAGCAGCACACTTATTGTTCTTCTTAAGTTTTATTAAGTGTGCTTTGCAAAGCAGCACACTTATTGTTCTTCTTAAGTTTTATTATTATTTTTCCCGTCTCCCTAATTTTTTGTCAGCCCTAGCGCCTAGGCCCTTTGAGACAGAGACACCGTTCCAACTTTAAAACGTCCGGTCAGTACCGGTGTAAGTTGGTCGCGAAGATGACGTCAGGTAGATCCGCCATATTGGATTGAACAGAAAGCGAAACTAAATTTTCACAGGTCACAAATTTGGTCCGAACGCCACGAAACTTGACGTACATTATCCTTGGACCAAGCCTCACAAATGTTAGCGGAAGGATTTTTGATTTTCGAAAGCGTTTGCCCGTCACAGCCAAACGAAATCGGCGGCGAAGCTCCGAAACAGGAAGTCGTCCATATCTCAGGAACACTGTCACATATCGATACCAAATTTTGTATATGAACTGGGGACTCCAGTGTGAGGGTGCATAGGCAAAAAAAAAAAAAAGAAATATTCCAAAAGTTTCCATCATTTGGCAAACCACCCACAGGTATTTGGTAACTCACACCATTCACCTTTTCACCATTCACCTTCTATCACAATGCCTTCCATGTATGCACAATGTCTCAGAGCAGACACAATGTCTCCAGGCAACCTTGCCCAATCATGAAATCCTTGCTCTGCCAGGGGATAGTATGGACTTACGAACTGAAATAGCAAGGAGAACAGTAGCTATATATAGCTTACATAATAGAGTTGTTTTCACATTGACGGTATTCAAATTAAATTTTTCATTATTGTTACATATCATGATGGGAGAGTATTATTAAAAATGTTACAAGTATGCAAATGCATATGTTTACGGGCATTTAGGTTTTACTGTGTTGTTTTGTTGTAAAGACATGCAAGGCATTCTGGGCGTAATGAACAGTGGTCGGCAGCACTCCATAGGCTACGATATTAATATGAATAGGTGTTTCTGTAAACCTAGGGATAATAAACAGCTATCTCTGTTACAAAAACGAGCTGGTAATCGCTCATTGAAGAGGGTACTATGATAAAAGATTGTTTTCCTAAAAGCATGGAGTTGACAACAATCAATGTCACGTTAATGTTAAATAGCCTAGAACTATCTGAACGCTAGGTGGCAACGTTGTATTACATTTCACTAGTGTAGCCTACTTGAAATACGGTGTGAGATTCCCAAGTAAGGAAGGTGCAAATATTATGTAATTTATCATGGGAAATTATTGGAAATGTTATTTCTTGTTTATTCTAATTGCAAACCACACACATCCATTCGAATCACACGCATACACATTTAATACTGAAAGACTATCATTTTCGTTTATTTGATGTTGCCTTAGCAACACAGCCTTCAGAGCAAAGATTCTAGAACAGGGCGTCAGAGAGACACGTTTTGAGTTTGTGGCCAAGAACCTAAAATATCGGTTTCCATGTGCTGGATGGTGTCGCCCTTTATGAAAGTAAGTGTTTTATACAGTTAACGTTACAGACATAATGAGTCATGTTGTAGTGGTCAACATAAATGTGCCCCTTCTGTTATTAGAATGCTAAGCGGAGAAGCATGCTAAGCGGAGAAGCATGCTAAGCAGAGATTTAGTATCATTAATTTCTTGTGTGGCTAGCTATAGGGAGGAGGAGATGTAGTGCTATGTTGCTAATTGGGATTTATGTTGTTTAGCGTAATGCCATGGTCATTTGATATGAGATGCTTGCACTTTCGTAACCGTCATGTGTAACTTTAGGACTGCTATTTTTTTTTACTAACAGTAATTCACAAAGCACTTTAGCCCTAAAAAAGTAGCACCTACGTCTGTGGACGGCTTAAAAAGAAGTGGCAAGGACTCCTAACGCGATGTTTTGAAATCGTCTACTATTGTCTACAGGAGCTTCCAATCAGCGAGGGAACTTGCATTGTAGGCATAACTAAGGGATGCAATAACACCACCAACAACCAAAACTAGCCTACTCATTGTCAACATGTACATGAAATGTAACGTTTCATGTGGATCAAATTAAAATGTTTTCTTTGCAAAGCGTAAGCATAGGCATATGGTGACAGATTAATTTATTAATGCTGCTGTGTGAATCACGGTAAGCCGCCGAATGAAGTGGCCACTTCTTAATGGGACCCACTGTATGGAAGTGGGATAAGTAAAATAGAGATGTTTTAAATAAGATAAGGTTAATCAGAATTCTACGATATGCCCGCTTGACAACGGCAGAGATAGAACTGGCCTTTGGCCATAGCAACATAACAACATAATTTGTGGGATGGAATATATAACATTCACACTCATATTTTTTTTAAATAAATCAGTGAAAAAGTATCCTGACAAACAAGTAGCTTTTTAATGCCTTGGTCATATTTCATAATTTCAATTCCTCTGTAGGTTACCTGATAGCCCAGTTTGAGAGGCGCAAGACACGTGACATTATTTATTTTTGCAGCCAATCACTGCTGTCATTTTATTTTATTGATTTGATCTCAGACATAGAAGCTAAATTCGAAGGCAGGCCAAAGGTAAAATCCAACGAATCACATTCAACCCGCAAGCCAATAGTTGAATAGCCCTCTCCTAGAGCTTTTGGGATATTGCCACTGCTCCAACACTGAAAGGCACCGTTACAATGCCTGGATCAAGCCAGGTTCAGCATAGCGTATGCCACTGTCTGCTCACGTTGCTGACCGGACCAGGGCAAGCACACTTTCGCAGTTCCCGCCGGAAATGCAGTCTAGTTTAACTTCAGCTCTGTGCAATATGTACTGTAGTGCTATGACAAAAGTCAAGAGCTTTGTAGGAACAAAAACACAGCTACCACTGAAACACCTGGCAGAGGGGGGTGAGAGAGAGAGAGACAGACAGAGAAAGAGACAAAGAGAGAGAGACAGAGAGAGAAAGAAAGAGAGACAGAGAGAGACAGAGAGACAGAAAGAGACAATAGAGAAAGAAAGAATGGTAGATCGGTAGAAAGAGAGAGGGGGGGGGGTTACAATCAGTATAGGCCATCAAACAAATGCATACTAAAAATGTAACTTAACTTCAGCTCTGTGCAATATGTAGTGCTATGACAAAAGGCAAGAGCTTTGTAGGAACAAAAACACGGGAATGAGAATGAATGAGTGAGCATGAATTACTGACTAAACTTTTTGTTCAGTTTCACCAGTAGTTGATTTGCAAAATTCTTGCCCCCTAGTCTTGCTCTTCTGCTGGAGAAGAGCAGCCCTCCACAGCTGAACAGCCGTTAATGACGCTGCAGAGGCAGGAAGTCCAGTGTTTATTTGGATGGACAGTTTCTTTAGTCCAGAAAATGAGTGAAGAAGGTCTAGTTTGTCGGATGAACAGGACAGGTAGCCTTCCAATTAATTTGTTTCTTTGACCAGGGCTCTACAGTGCGCCCATTTCACTCGCACATGCGAGTAAAAATGATGACGTGCGAGTGCAAAAAAATATCTAGGCACACTGGTGCGAATGACCATGTCAATGTTTGTCTACAAAATACACCGCAACATCGAGAAACAGTACTGGTGCAAACCATAGAATCACGTCGCGAATGCAGCATAAAACTACACCTCCCATCAACGTTAGCAGTTTTGCGTTGGGACTCGATAGTAGTAGTCGCTTCTATGAAATCCATGAGCGCGCAGAAAAAGCGGAATGTTAGACTAGCCAGACAAGATGAAAAGATTGAAGAAATGAGTTCTTCTATCCACCGAATTCACGGATATAGGAGGAACAGGATGAGATTCTGAGAATGCAGTGAGAGAAGGAAAGGTAACCTAACATGCCTTTTAGCCCAGTTGACGTATTGGCTGCAATATGCAAAATATAGCTGTAGCGAACAGGCACAAAAGTAGCTTCCCGTAATACTCCCATTTTATTCAAAGGTAGAACGCTACTGACAACTCCAGGCTTCCACGCATGCTTGTTTGTTTACACCGAATACAAGCTTAAGTGCAAAACGAAAGTAGGCCTAACGTTTGGCTACTGCCCCCATCAATGCAGATATTTCAAATAAAAAAATAAGTATAAAAGTATAAAAAAAATATATATATATATCCTTGATTAGACTATGTGGGGTTTTGTGGAAGAGAAAATGGACTGTTTTAGTAGTAGTATTAGGCAGTATGCAGTCAGATAGGTCACCATGGGCATATTTGGATTAGCTACAGGTGGATTCACAAATAAATAAATTAGCCTACATTTGGCAGGATACTTGATATACAGGCTAAATGCAAATATGGCAATGTATTATATTATTTTACATTAACAAAATGTAGGAAAATAGAACATACTGAAAATAAAATAGCCACTGATCTTTAAAATCCTGTTTCCTGTAGCCTAAATGTTGTCAGTCATTCTTAATATTCGCAATTGGTGCACTGGCATGGCAACTGTTAGCTGCAGTGTAATGTTAGATTATGTGTAAGTTAAGTACAGAACTGACTGTGCTCCCAAATTTTTGTCTGTGCTCCTAAATTTTTTAACTTGGGCGCACAAGTGCTCCTGGAAAAAAATGTTAGTGTAGAGCCCTGTGACCTTCATACTGGAAAAGAAGTCGTTATCCTCTTCTGGGTCCTCGGTTTCTGCCTCAGATGTAGTGTGACGCCTGATGTAGTCCAGCCCTGTAGAAATGGACAAGGACATACAGTATGTGTATTATTAAATGAAATGGTTTTTCCCTGGCCATCTCTAACATGTGACATCAATCCTTGTATTTAGTGTTTAACAAACCTTACCGAGCTTCAGGATGCTTTTCTGATTTGTCCATTTGTTTTTGAATTTTGGAAGGAGTATTGCCGCAGCAATAAGCTCCGGGTCGTTTTTTATTTCCTGAAAGCGCTTTTTCAGACCGTGTTGCAGGCAATGGAGGAGTGGGAGACAGACCTTCACTGATGACTCCATATTCGCCAACTTCTCTTCCAGCAAATACTGTAGATGGTGGGTAGTAGCCAGCCCGTGTAGGCATTTGTCTCTGACTGGAGAATGTTCAGCGCTGCTGCCATAGGCTTCATAACAGCGACATACTTCTCCAGGAAGGACATCTCTAGAGGGCTGAACCTTAAATTGAAGGAGCAAAGGAAAATAAAATACAATTTAGTATTCATTAACAACATGAGTGAACTAAGGGAGTGAAACAGTGTGTTAGTGAGTGAGGGAGGGTGAGTTAGACAGGTGAATGACCTGTGTTTGTGTGAGTGAGTGAGAAAGAGTGTGTGTATATGAATGAGTGTGAGTGAGTGAGAGAGGGTGTATGAATGTGTGTGTGTGTGTAAGAGAGAAAACATTCAGTGAATTAATCTTACATCTTGACTTTGAATTCTGTGCAGACGTTCCTCAAGGCGTCTTCACCTTTTTCTTTGTAAATACGGCATACTAAATTGCGATCAGATTAAGCAAATGGCATGCACATTTTTGGTGTGGTGGTAGCAGAACATCTTGTTGGGTATCTTCGTCTAGTATACTACTCATGTTGTTAAAGTCAACATCTTTCCAATCATCCTCATCATCTGTTCTTCATTATCTTCCATCTCAGGGGAGCACTCACCAAACACCCTAAAGGCCTTCAAAAAGTTAGATCCACTGTCTGTGGTTGTTTTAACTACTTTGTTCTGGATGTGGTACTCCCTATGAACATCATCGAGTGCAGACGCAAGGACGTCAAACGTGTGTGACCTTTCAGACGTCGACATGCAAGGGCAGCAGAACACCTCTGGAGGCTGACCTCGTCAATCCAATGGCAAGTGACGCCGAGGAAGCTGCGGTGATGGGCTGTCCAGCAATCTGTTGTGGTGGCCACGTAATCAATGCAACTCAGTGCCTGCTTTAAGTTACTTTTCATGCCCTCACACGCCATATTGATTCTCCCCTTCAGAGTTTTCCTTGTCATCACTGAAGATGCAGGGCTCAATGTTGTAATGAGTTCTTTAAAGTATGGAGACTCAACAAGGGAGAAGGGGAGCAATGCACCACAGATAAGGTTAACAATGAGTTTGTCCACATTTATCTGAGAAACTACCACCCTCACAGGAAGTCTGGACTGCACTGCATTCCCAGTATTTTGGGGTCTTAGATCTTGGGTCTTGGATCTTGACATGCACACTTGGTAGAAATGAATTTTCCCTGGGTGCTTCCTCTGTAATGGAAACACCAGCAAAACAAAACTACCATTAAGTATATAGTATAAGTATACTCTTTTATACTCTTTTGTATAAGTTGTATAAGTATACTCTTATATACTCTTTTGATCCCGTGAGGGAAATTTGGTCTCTGCATTTATCCCAATCCGTGAATTAGTGAAACACACACTAATCCCAGCGCAGTGAGCTGCCTGCAACCACAGCGGCGCTCGGGGAGCAGTGAGGGGTTAAGTGCCTTGCTCAAGGGCACTTCAGCCGTGACCCACTGGTCGGGGCTCGAACCGGCAACCCTCCGGTTACAAGTCCAGAGTACTAACCAGTGGGCCACGGCTGCCCATTAGGACACATATAGGATCATGGTGGTTGTATGCACACATATTGGCATCCAGAATATCTACTTTTATTTTCATTAAACCCTGTTACAAGCACACTTAAAGCTGAGACAGACAGACAAAACTATACTACCGTACAGATTATGTATGGTCCTGCAGACAATTCCATTTTTTTGTTTCCATTTTCTGATAGATCACTTTCTAATTCTCTAATTTTGACATTTTAGATTACATTTTTAATGTTACCCCACGGCAATGCACAGTTATTTTCCACAAGAAGGAGATAGACAGTAACATGGCCATCTAAAAAGAATTCAAATAGCTGTCTAACTATTCAATACATCTGAAATTGGTAACGTGATGGCAGCTGATGTTTACTTTGTCCTCTGATGTCAGATCAACTGCAGAGAATCGATATTGTACAGGACATGGACATCTGCTTTAATGTTAGTTCTATAACGTTAACGTAAGCTCTATGGGCTAAGTTAACAGACGTGTTATAACGTTACTTTGGGCTAACTTAACCTCATGCTGCTCAAGTTTATAAAATAAAACACTAAAAGTATTTTCGTTTTAGTTTAAGACATGTACCCCTGGTATGTGCAATATCATTCGCCTGTTAAATGTTAAGTTACATTATAGCTTTGATAACTTGGCGCCTAATCCTGCCAGCATCGACTGGTTTAAATTGAGAGCTTAGCACTACTAACCTGGTGAATAGGGTAGCATTCTAGAACTACAGTAGCTGCTAGCTCTCCAGCTAACAAGTTTGTTGAACGTCCAGAACATACATAATCGCTAGAACAAGTTACCAACCATTACATTTGGTTAAGCAATCTACAAATTCCCCTATAACATAATTGCTGCATTTATAACGTTTCTTGTGAGAACCACTGATAGAAAACAATGCAACTTACCTCAACGTGTTTGCGAAGGTTTGATGTCGAGTTTTTGAAGGCTGATATTGTGGTAAGCGTCGGGTGACACATTAAACATTTCATTATAAAGTTGTCTCCCTTCTTTCGCATGATATGGAACAGTGTGTCAAGATGTGGCCAGGGGTTGACCACAGGAGTGGGGGCTGCATCAGAAGTACCAGAGACATTCTCTGTAGCGTCGTCCATCTCTGCATCCATCCATCCATTTTTAGTCCTTCTAAACTTAACGGTCGACTTCTCTCTTCGGCTGTGTAATTGCAACAATGTTGCAACCTAGGAATTGTGCGTCGCTAGGTGTAGGCTACGCTTGTATTCCAGCCCAATGGGAAATGCAATTGAGTAAAGAGTAGAATTCTAGTTCAAATATTTACTCGAGTAAGAGTAAAATTACGGACTTAAAAAAGGAATGTGAAAAGTACTCGTTACTTGAAAAAATTACTTTTTTACTCATTTGCGTTACTTGTAACGCGTTACTACCCACCACTGGATACACGGGTGTTTGAGGTAGCTGATCACAAGCCAAAACCCCCAGAAAATGTGCATTTTTGGATATATTATCCATAATAGTCGATAATTCAACAGTGTTCATGATCTTTCAGTAGTAGTCCATCAAAATCTGTCTTCGAATAGACACCTCGATTATACTGTCAAATACGGCATACACAATCAAATTGATAGTATTCGGCAGCAATTGTCTGAACCGAACTTCCAATCGGATATTGCCTGACTTTATTAATGACAGATGCTGCCCACACTCCTCGTCAGGGGTTAAATTGAATGCGAACATACTGTATCCAGCTAAGTAGTCCTGTCGGTTTATGACCAATGCTTTGTTTTTCAGGTGTCTTCCAGTGGATAACACCAATTGGTAAAACTCACGTACCGCTGATGCTTCATTAAATTTTGGTTGTAGTGGCTTAGACGGGTATTGCTGTCCATCTACATAAACGGCTAGGAATTCCAGATAATAATGTTTAAACGCATAAGGATTTTTAGTGTAAGATCCAGTATAGGCATCATTATCAACCATGGCTAATACGATGGATTTTGGTAATGGCCCTAGAAATAGGTTTTCCTGATTAGCCACCCGCGTACCAGCTATTGAGAAATGTTTTAGACATACTCTATCAATAGGGTATTTAGCAGTGGCAGAATGCAATGCTTGTGCATGACCCAGTCTCACAGCCGGAGATACAGAAACTTTCTTCACAAAAAGACTTGCTGAAAGAATGTTGATTTTTGTATGCTATAGCATCGTTACGCATTAGACAAAATTCATCCTTCGCTCTAGTTAATCTTATTTTGATATCAACCCTGTTTAACATCAATTTTTCTTGAAAAAATATGTCGCTATGGATCGGTGCTAACAATTCCACAACATTGCTCTCTTCAGAAAATGCAGCTCTCTTTGTGAGACTTTCGTTAGCCCCTGCAGGATTACCGTCATCCATATGGCCAGCTGTGTCTTTGTAAAACAGCCCCGCTGAGAAAATTGTCTCCAGGGCCTCACGGTCATAACTCAATAGACAATCTATAATACACCGGTATGGATATGTGTTTGAGCTCTGTGATATGAGACGATCCCCCAGTGTTACGTCGACCTAAGTGAAAATTGAGCCGCCAGGATAGTTTATCATCCCCACAGGTGCCCCCGCTGGTATGTCCGCCCCATTGGGTGATTTTTTGTATATAAGAGTGAATTATTAAAATCAATAGAGTCTTCGCCATGCCCCGCGATGAAGAATGGTGTCAGCCTATTTGTGCATTAATGGGGGGTAAAAAGTGCAGTAGAAGAGGGGTTTAGTAGATTAAGTGGCAAGGGCTGCATAAAAAGGTGGGGGAGGATTGGGATTGGGTGGGGGGCATCAACAAGGAGCACCCAAGAGCAAGGGGCAAGGAAAAACTCCCCTTACCAAGGAAGAAACCTTGGGCAGATCCACGGCTCAAGGGGCTAACCCAACTGCCAGGGGTCTTGGTGTGTGTGTGTTGGGGGATGACAGGGGAGATGGGATAGTGTGCTGTGTATGTGGGGAGAGGGCAGTGTGCAATATGTGTGTTGGAGAAGCTTCCTCATGAGACAATGTGCTGTGTATTGGGGGGGGGGGGGCAGTGTGCTGTAAGTATGTTGGGGCTGTGTGTTGGAGAAGCTTCCTGATGAAATAATATGCTGTGTATGTAGGGGGGGGCTAGGCAATCAAGGACATGGGTAGATGGAGGAGAAATCAAAAATAATAAATAAAAAGTGTGCAAAAGTTGGAGAAAGTCAGATATGTGTGTGTGTGTGTGTGTGTGTGTGTTTTGACGTGTGATGAAATAAGAAAATAAATAAAAGGTCTGTAGCATAGGGAGAGGGATGTAAAAGTGCTAAAAGTCTCAGCAATGCTATTGTAGAAAGCTTCACGAAGTTCACCAACAATAAGGATGTTAGTAGTTTGTAGTAGTATGTCGGTAATTGTAAATTTTGAATGTATTTTCTGAAATGGAACCCATGTTTTGGGATACATAAACTCAATTAAAGCGACCTCCCATGCCCCCCTTAGTGTTAGTGTTTAGTTCTGTAGCTGGATATTCTATTGTTGGGGTAGATATCACGACACGTATTGCTTGGTAAAGTCACATAAAAACCTTCGTCCTCCATGATGTCGCTGGTGTGAATAAGGATACGTATGTTGTGTTGTGATTTAAAAGGCATTTTTTAAGCACCAACGACATCTTTTGCGGGGACCCATGAGTTCAATTTTGATGGCCAACCTAACCATTTCACCAATACCATACGCGTCCTACCCACTCTTTTTCTCTCCAAAATCTTTTCCACTTTGAATGCCTTATCCCTGTTTATGAGGATTTTTTGCAACTCCTCTTCATAAAAGGTCCCTTCTAACATGTCTCCATCACTCCCGTGTGTAGTTTTCCTCATAACCCTTTATGAACCCTAACCCTAACCCGAGCCCACCCTCTGTTAAAGTCCAGGATATCACCCACACAGTGCCCGCAATACCAGTTTAAGCCACTAGAAGCCTAACTCTGAGCAACAAGAAAAACATCACAGGACTCTCTTAAGATAAAATAGCCCACACACTCAATCACAGCAAAGGGAATAGCATTACCAACACACACAGGCTAGCACTAGTAGAAACACAATATTATTCACAGCACTCCAGAATGTACCATTCAGAATTGCATAGCAATACGTTTAACACCAATAAAGCCACATAGGAATAAGCACACAATAAATCACTTCAGTCCAGTTTGTTTCTTAATTGCCACACAGGTAGACAATTGTGCAATAGGCCCAAGCAGTTCAGAGAAATGACATTGGTCGGCGGCACCCTCCTCGCCGACCAAGAAAACAACAAATCCCACAATGCACTGGGTGGTGTAGCAGCGCTGTCTCCGTGGAGTCCGCCTCCCTGCAGCCAGTGACGTTAGGGCACGCTAGCCTGGCTAGCGCCACCACTTCTCAATGAGACGTGGTCTTGGAACCAAACGTTCATTTTCTCGTATTTGAAAAAAATGCCCAGATCCGTTTATTGGGTGCCACGGATGTCTATCAAATGCGTCTGTGCATAGCTCATCATCGTCTTGCTTTCCCCCCTGTTCTGTGATTGGTTCCCTATCTCAGGCGAAAATTTGCTCCATGGTCTCCAGGCTGCCTTAGCAGCGTGAATCAAATCGCGCGCAAGGCAGCATGGGAACACCCAGGCTAAGGGCACGCTCAGACTGCTGTCCAAAACGCGCAGAAGACTTCCTTGTTGGCAGGCGTGATCTTCCACGCAGCAATCGCCCTCGGGGAGAGAACAATGTTTTAATACTTTGTAAACCTTGAGCTGGCCCATCCACACTGATCAACAGAATGATTGTTTTACTTTCCTTTAGCAGACGTAAGATCGCGCATATCAGCTGTCTCCTCTCTTCAGTCAGGCTGCACAGCTCCAGGAAGTCGGCACCCCTCGGGAAAAGGACAGTTCTTAAAACTTAGACAGATGACCGATGGCCCACTCACACAGCAAGACAGCAGATAAGCAAAAGTTACTTTCCTTCATGGATCGCTAGTTTGCGTCCTCTTAATCAACCCGTCAGCGGTCAGTCATCCAGCAGTCCACCTCGCATCAGCTGTTGCTTCAGGGTCGTGTCATCAGGCCAGCCCTGGGTTCCCCCCCGTCGTCACTACAACCTCCCCTTTCCCTATAAAAAGGATTTACCTCCCCATTCTCCCAATCACAACCCCTCACACACCCCAGTCCAATTAGTCCATCCACCAATCACAGTGTTCCACATGAGAAAGCAGGAAAACGTCCATCACAGGGAATTGTTCATTGTGCACAAATAAGCATTTTCCCCAGCATCAGACATTTATACATATTAATAATAATAATAATAAACCCCTCCTGACTGTGACACTACCTCCCTCCCTGTTTTGCTGCAGGCATATTTGCTAAAGACATCAATACAAGTCAGCACATATTTAGCATTGTCATTTTCTTTGGAGTATATGGACATGTCAACCAGATCCGCTTGAAATTGTTTGTCGATACCATACACAATCACTCTATTCCGTTTGTAGTTGACACGTACAGGTTTATGAAGCGTGTAAGCATCCTCTCCTGACAACCATTCGGTGACATCCTTATCGGGCAGATGTACCCCTGTATTTTTAAAGACAGCTTCTTTTAACCTAGTTTTACCACCATAAGAACCCTCACTTGAAGGTGTGTAGTAGGTTGTATTTAGCAGGTCCTCCATGATGCACCCCACTCCATGATGCACCTCCATGATGCACCCCCATGACATGCGTTCACAATCTTTTATTAGTCAATCAAAATCACATATCCATCAACGGTAGTGAATCGAGGTAGTTTAAAAATTTAACACACGCGTCAAAGTTCTTAACAAGTAGGAAATCCACTAAGCTATTCACAACCGCAAAGACATCCACAGCTTCATTTCTATGTTGTTTAATGATACAGATATCAGTCACATATGTATAGAGCGCTATGATGTGACCTATTTTGAATGTATTCTCTAGACTGACAGCCATACATTTTACAATTTCACACGTAGAGACATGAAATGAATCTGAGGTGTTGTACCCCCAGTGTAGGACGTGTGACCAGTTATGGCCGTATGTGCGAGCCAAAAACATATGTTTCTTGATGGCCCTCAGACGATGGTAA
The DNA here is from genome assembly GCF_017589495.1 of Alosa alosa. Classification (NCBI taxonomy): domain Eukaryota; kingdom Metazoa; phylum Chordata; class Actinopteri; order Clupeiformes; family Clupeidae; genus Alosa; species Alosa alosa. The sequence continues at coordinate 1,810,898 of NC_063201.1, forward strand.
GGCACAACAAAATCAGTGGTGTAACATGTAGATTCCTCTGCTATGACATTACACAGTAAGGCTGATAGCTCATGTTTCACACGCTCTTTTGGCCTGCTGGATCCATAGCAGCGATTCCCCATTACTACTTTTTGTCCCAATATGAGAGAGTTTCAAGAATACTGTTTGAATCACACTCCTGAATGTTCTTCTCCTTGAAATTGTGTAAATAGCCACAAATGTATAGCCTGGCGGGCCATCCTATATCATTGAAATGTATAGTCTGGCATCGAACCATTCACCTCGCTTAATCCAAGGGGCGGGCAGAGAATTGTCTTTCAAACTGCCTAGGCATGCAATAGGCCAGCGCTACGTCCATATCCGTATCCGGTCGGCAAAATGGCAAATACATCCTTCCGAAAGGAATGACATAACCCTTTAGGCGCCAGGTTTTAAAAAAAACATAATTCGATTTTTACATCAAAATTTCAAAAGGCCATGGCTTGAAAGTGGTCAGAGATAAATTCCTACTGTAAATGTGAAAATCATTGAGTATGAACAAAAGTTTATGAAGGGTGTAAATTTACACATCTAATTTGCATATTATGACGTCACTGGATGACAACCACCTAGAATTATGCACATTTCAGTAAATACTGGATGTTGAACATATATTTGAGCAGTTTTGCTTACTTTTTTGTCATTTCACCCACATAACACCTGAACAGGAAAGCAGTCACATGTAAACCAACAATAGTAAACTATTACTATAACCACAAACCTTATTCTACTATACAATAAAGTAGCCTGGTCAAATCAGTTCCTATCGCGGGGGACTTTGTAGTTCTTCAGAGCCCTATTTTTACTACCCCTGCTGTCTTTACCACGTCCATTACGGACACTATCATCACCTTTACCACTGGCACCTTCAGCTACGTTGGGCAGAGGGTCGAAATAAGCATGGTATGTGAACACTGTCAGTGAACACTGGTAGTGAACACTGTCGCAAAGACGCCAAGACGCACCTTCATTCACAGACGCTCCGACTATCACTGCCAATAGACGATCGATCGTATCCTCCAAAATGCAAATTTTATCCTTTAGAATCAGAACAGATTCATAAAAGACCCGATACTTCATCACACGTGAATTTTTTTTCAACATTCGGTGTATTTCTGCTTCAATTTGTGCAAAACTATGGCTCGCATCGCTTCCGCGTTATGGAGGAAATGCACGCCTTCTTTGTGTGTTTCTCGCATGTTTCTCTCGTGCTTCCTCAACATTTTGAAAAAAAAAAGGTTGGGCTTGAATCGAAGCTCTGGGTGTCTGCCAACTAGTGGTGGAGAGTACAAATGAGATTTGTCACCGTACATGGATCTATCGTCTGTTTTAATCAGTGACTTTGTTTGTCGCAATTTTACGACTTTGGCGGGTAAAGGGTTAACTTAGTTAATTTAGCTAATGTTTTCTAGCAGTTTTTTTTTATGTTAATAATGCTAATGCTGTTAACTCTGTTAACAATGTTAACTATGTGACTTAGCTAACTTAGCTAATCATTTATAACAGTTATGCTAAAATACTAAGAATCTAACATGCTAACCATGTGTCTTAGCTATTCATTTTTAGTAGTTATACTAACAATGCTAACTATGCTAACCATATTACTTAGCTAATGTTTTCTAATAGTTTAGTCAAAAATGATAACTATGCTAACAATGCTAACTAGCATGTTAACTATGCTAACCATGTGACTTAGCTAACTTAGCTTATCATTTTTAGTAGTTATGCTAACGATGCTAATGAACATGCTAACAATGCTAATTATGCTAACAATGTGACTTAGCTAACCTAGCTAATCATTTTTAGCAGTTATGCTAACTAGCATGCTAACTATGCTAACCATGTTACTTAGCTAACCTAGCTAATCATTTTTAGCAGTTATGTTAACTATGCTAACTAACTTGCTAACCATGTTACTTAGCTAACTTAGCTAATCATTTTTAGCAGTTTTGTTAAAAATGCTAATTAGCATGCTAACTATGCTAACCATGCTAACTAGCTACAGTGGGTAGGAGTCATAGTTGATGACAAGTAACAGTTACAATGGCTGAACAGTTGAAAAGTTCAGTAGTTTAAAGGGTTAAATTGTTTAACAGTGAAATATTGTAGTGAGGACTTTTATTTTGAAACAGCTTTTGGCAGAGGAAGCAGTTGAACAGGATGTGTAGTCTTAACAGGGCCAGTTTGTATGCTTAAAGCCTGAGACTGGCAGTTGATCCAGGTGGCCTGAACACCTGCCATAGGATTCTAATTGCTTAACGGCCGTATTATGATGTCACAATCGGCAATGTTAAGTCTATGGGGATTTTTAAAAAGTTTTTCTTTAATAGTTTAAAAAGTATAAAAGTTTCAAAGTTGAAAAGACATAGCAGCTTGGTCCGTTTGAATACCTACGTTACAAAGTTTGAATGAAGTTAAACTGTTCAAGAGAAATTGCGTACTATGCAATAGGCCAGCGCTACGACCATATCCGTATCCAGTCGGCAAAACGGCAAATACATCCTTCTTCGAAAGTAATGACTTAAGTGCATTGTGTTGCTCAACTTTCAAAGAAAAGCACAAGTCCAACTCCTCCAAAGTTGACGCCAACGCCGATTCAAACAACCGCTCTTCGTTCGCCATAGCCACCTTCCTTGTTGTTCACAGTCGCAGGACTGTCATTATCCTGTTAAGCCCGCCTTAAGACTCTCTAACAAAATAGAGAGCTGTGATTGGAGAACATCCATGGTGCTAAGCCAATAGAAATCCCTATGGTTCGATACTAGACGTACAGGCTGAGCAAATTAATTTGCCGCCGCTAGGGTGCGTCTAGATTTCTAGGCTAGGTAGATATTTGACGATAACTGAAAGTTGGAATGGCTCTAATGTTTGCTAGCAGTTATGCTAAGATTTTTAACTATGCTAACCATGTTACTTAGCTAATGTTTTATAGCAGTGCTAGCAATGCTAACATGCTAACCATGCTACTTAGCTAACTTAGCTAACGTTTTCTAGCAGTTTACTGAATGTTGATATTCAAATAGTTTAAAGGTGGCCTGAACACCTGCAATAGGATTCTAATTGCTTAACGGCCGTATTATGATGACATAATCGGCAATGTTAAGTCTATGGGGATTTTTTCTTTAAGTTTTTCTTTAATAGTTTAAAAAGTATAAAAGTTTCAAAGTTGAAAAGACATACTAACCTGATCTGTTTGAAGACCTACGGTACAAAGTTTGAATGAAGTTTCTAAGTTAAACTGTTCAAGAGAAATTGCGACGGAAAAGTGGTAAAGCGGAATAATAAAACTAGAAATGCAATTCCAAGGAATTACCAGTGCATGAAAATGCTAAAAGTTGTGCTGTAAAATATCATGTATAGTTAAAACAGATAATACAGAGATGGTTACTACGGTGATGCTAGGATAGACATGGTGGTTGCATAGCTTAATAAAAGTTGATAGTTTAAAGTAGACTGTTTAAAAGCTGAATGTAGATAGACAGTAGATAGTTTAAAAGTTGTTGATAGACAGCTAGTTTAATGATAGTTTAAAAGTAGACCGTTTAAAAGTTGAAGGTAAATAGTTTAAAAGTTGTTGACAGACTGGAAGTTTAATGAATGTTGATATTCAAATAGTTTAATGGCTGTGTATAGGTAGATATAGCATTATAGGTAGAGATATTAGGCGATAACTGAAAGTTGGAATGGCTCTAATGTTTGCTAGTAGTTATGCTAAGATTTTTAACTATGCTAACCATGCTACTACTTAGCTAATGTTTTATAGCAGTGCTAGCAATGTTAACATGCTAACCATGCTACTTAGCTAACGTTTTCTAGCAGTTAACAAAACATGCTTCAAAGTTGAAAAGACATACCAACTTGGTACGTTTGAATACCTACGTTACAAAGTTTGAATGAAGTTAAACTGTTCAAGAGAAATTGCATTACTATGCAATAGGTGGCCTTCTGACCATATCCGTATCCAGTCGGCAAAACGGCAAATACATCCTTCTTCGAAAGTAATGACTTAAGTGCATTGTGTTGCTCAACTTTCAAAGAAAAGCACAAGTCCAACTCCTCCAAAAAGTTAACGCCCGATTCAAACAACCAGCTCTTAAGTTCGGCCATAGCCACCTTCCTTGTTGTTCACAGTCGCAGGACTGTCATTATCCTGTTAAGCCCGCCTTAAGACTCTCTAACAAAATGAGCGCTGTGATTGGAGAACATCCATGGTGCTAAGCCAATAGAAATCCCTATGGTTCGATACTAGGCGTACAGGCTGAGCAAATTAATTTGCCGCTTAGGTGTGATCTAGATTTCTAGGCTAGGTAGATATTTGTGATAACTGAAAGTTGGAATGGCTCTAATGTTTGCTAGCAGTTATGCTAAGATTTTTAACTATGCTAACCATGTTACTTAGCTAATGTTTTATAGCAGTGCTAGCAATGCTAACATGCTAACCATGCTTAGCTAGCTAACTTAGCTAACGTTTTCTAGCAGTTTACTGAATGTTGATATTCAAATAGTTTAAAGGTGGCCTGAACACCTGCAATAGGATTCTAATTGCTTAACGGCCGTATTATGATGACATAATCGGCAATGTTAAGTCTATGGGGATTTTTTCTTTAAGTTTTTCTTTAATAGTTTAAAAAGTATAAAAGTTTCAAAGTTGAAAAGACATACTAACCTGATCTGTTTGAAGACCTACGGTACAAAGTTTGAATGAAGTTTCTAAGTTAAACTGTTCAAGAGAAATTGCGTACGGAAAAAGTGGTAAGCGGAATAATAAAAACTAGAAATGCAATTCCAAGGAATTACCAGTGCATGAAAATGCTAAAGTTGTGCTGTAAAATATCATGTATAGTTAAAACAGATAATACAGAGATGGTTACTACGGTGATGCTAGGATAGACATGGTGGTTGCATAGCTTAATAAAAGTTGATAGTTTAAAAGTAGACTGTTTAAAAGCTGAATGTAGATAGACAGTAGATAGTTTAAAAGTTGTTGATAGACAGCTAGTTTAATGATAGTTTAAAAGTAGACCGTTTAAAAGTTGAAGGTAAATAGTTTAAAAGTTGTTGACAGACTGGAAGTTTAATGAATGTTGATATTCAAATAGTTTAATGGCTGTGTATAGGTAGATATAACGTATAGGTAGAGATATTAGACGATAACTGAAAGTTGGAATGGCTCTAATGTTTGCTAGTAGTTATGCTAAGATTTTTAACTATGCTAACCATGCTACTACTTAGCTAATGTTTTATAGCAGTGCTAGCAATGTTAACATGCTAACCATGCTACTTAGCTAACGTTTTCTAGCAGTTAACAAAACATGCTTCAAAGTTGAAAAGACATACCAACCTGATACGTTTGAAGACCTACGTTACAAAGTTTGAATGAAGTTTCTAAGTTAAACTGTTCAAGAGAAATTGCGTACGGAAAAAGTGGTAAGCGGAATAATAATAATAATAAGTTGCCTAGGAAGAACAGTACAGTGCATTTTCATGCACTGTAATAAGAAGAAGAAGTTGCCTAGGAAGAACAGTACAGTGCATTTTCATGCACTGTAATAATAATATGAAATGTTTCTCAGTTGATAATAACAGGACTGCACAAGGAGTTTTACATGTTGGTCAAATTTTAAATCTGTATCAAATAAAACCCCTAAGTTTCTAAAGTAGTCTTGTTATTTGAGGCTAAATTTGAAGAAAATTCTTAGCTTGATTATAGACTTTGTCAGGGCCAATGAAAAGGACTTCTGTTTTGTCAGAGTTAAGCTGTAGGACATTCTGTGACATCCAGTCTTTCACATCAGCTATGCAATCCTGCAGTACAGTTAGCTTGTTAAGCATGTTTGGTTTGACTGAGAGGTACATCCAGTCTTTCACATCAGCTATGCAATCCTGCAGCACAGTTAGCTTGTTAAGCATGTTTGGTTTGACTGAGAGGTACAGCTGTGTGTCATCAGCATAGCAGTGAAATGATATGTTATGGCGGCGAGTTATGTGGCCTAAAGGTAACATATACAGGGAAAACAATATTGGTCCTAAAATTGAACCTTGGGGAACACCGCAAGTAATAGCTGAGGTAGAGGAATTAAAATGACCTAAATTAGATCAGCTAGTCTAGTCAGTAGGCCTACACCAAATAAGGAACGCCTATAGATAGAAATTGTGAAAATATGTAGATTTTGGTAGTTTGGTCTTTTCATAGCCTTGGCAACTAGCCAACTAGTAGGCCTAGGCTATAGGCCTGAATAATATGCACATGAATTGACACTTGTTAAACTCACCTCAACATGTCTTTTGCAATCATTTAACCCGCCATGGGCAATGCTAAAGTCACTGTTACAAACATTGCAGCGTGCAAGACTAGGCCTATCATTATTTTTTACTCTTATGAGACTAGGGTAGCCTACACTTTGAAATGGGTCTTACATTTTTCTTACATTTTCTTTTTTTTGAGGCACTGACTCTGCTATGACGCTCCTGTTCCTAGACACTGACCTGATTAATTAAGTTCGGGAGAGAAGAGATAAAAGCCCGCCTACACTGAAAACTGAAACAGGCCAATCAGGATGCTCTCTGTCTTGGATGCGCTCAGGCACACACGCACCACCCCCTCTCTCTCTCTACCGTCGTGTGCGCGCTACACTCAGATAGACACGCGGTCTCGCATGTGCGCTCCTGATTGCTCACTCTAGATTTACGGGCGTCAGGGAGCCGCTATCAATATGCGGGGGACTCCCGGAACTTCCGGGAGACTTGGGATGTCTGAATACTGCGCACATCGAGGAAGCACAATGTGCGCTAATACCAAACTCGCATAAACAGACGCAGCGCACACTGCGCTAGTGTTAGTAAATCTACCCCTCAGTGACATCGCTTTGACCACCTTTAAGCCAAAGTGTTAAGTCGTAGGTCTGATTTGTCCTAAAATGTAGTCGTATTCATGAAATATAACCCTCCACCTCCTTCTTCACCCTGCATGCTAACATGAAAAACTCAAGAATGTGGGGCTACTGGTTTGAGATTAAAAGATTGTTAGTTATTGCAACCCCCATCTACAAGTTGCCCGTGTCACCCATCCCGTCAGTCCATATCTTAAATCCAATGTGGCCCTTCAGCCAAAATAATTGCCCACCCCTGATATAATACAACTCTTCCGAAAATATAAGTGCAAAATACTTATGGATGAGTAATGGACTATATGCAACAGCAGGAAAACCAGTTTCTCTCAATAGTATTCGAACCCACTTTCATGCCGGTTTGTCATTTGTCATTATCCCTTTGGCTTGGTATGTGTATCACTGGTTTAAAGCTCTGTAGTGGAATGCACACTGGTGTACGCCTGCGTGGGAACACAGGTCTCACAGGTGTGGTAGGTTCATCACGGAGGACTGACTCCACTGAAGACACTCCCTACAATCTTGACATATGTCAACGGTCATTGTGTCACCCAGCCGAATCCTGTTCGGTAGGTCAATGGTTATTGCACCCAGGAGATAAGATATAAGACATAACTCGTGGAGACAGAAGTCAGAGAAGGTAATGCCACTCTTACAACTACAGCTCATGCTGTCTCCTTGCTGCCCTCTGGTGCTAGTATTGAAGAACGTTCTAGTACGGTTCATTATGGAGCGACCTACTCCAAAATCCGGGTGTTCCTTATGTATACAACTGTTGCACGCATTCTGCTGTTGACTTAAGCACTTTTCCAGTTAAGTGTTTCTGAGGGCTGTATTAACACTTTGAGTGCCAAAAACGCAATATTGCGTTTTTTTTTTTTTTTTATTACGAAAATAGACACTCTAACACACCTTATGTGCAATTTTGGGAACTCTTTGATGAATAGAACTGAAATAGATGAGGATCGAAAACTCATGAAAACGCACAATCTGGACATTTTATCATAACTTATCATAACCCCACTAGGAAAGTCAGACCACAACCTCATTCATCTTCAGCCATTGTGCAAGCCAAAAGTACAGAGGCTACGGTTGCCACACACACTTTCAGAAAGTGGACACCAGAAGCAGATGAGGCTTTGAGAGCATGGGCGTAGATTTAGGGTGGGACGCTAAGGACTAGTCCTAATCAAAATTTTAAGATGACAAAATCGTCCCCACCAATATTTTAGCGAACTTATTTGTACTGCTGATCATTCCGACAGCCAGCACGACAATACAAGAAACGTCAGGGTTATCTGACACGCAGGCTACACGCATGGAGAATGCCAATGCACAGGCTACTTTGCAGTGGCAGTCAAGCGAGCAGGTGTGTCAACGACAACGGTAAGTTACCAGGGCTGTCTGCCAATACATACCCCATAAAAGGCCAAAGTAAAAGCACTTCGGACTTGTAACCGGAGGGTTGCCGATTCGAACCCCGACCCCTCATTGCTACCCGAGCGCTGCTGTTGTTGCAGGCAGCTCACTGCGCCGGGATTAGTGTGTGCTTCACCTCACTGTGTGCTGAGTGTTTCACTAATTCACAGATTGGGATAAATGCAGAGATTATATTTTCTTAAATGCAGAGATTAAAATATACTTATACTTACAATTAACCACATTATAATCAATAGGCCAAAATCATAATTGTGTATCTGTGCCGAATTTCGTAATTCAAGTCCAGTGTAGAACTGAATAAGAAAATCATAAGGCTGTATATCTTGAACTTCCAGTACAGTATGTGAAAAACTTGACTTGCCTTAATATCTCCAACCTCAAGTATGCAGCTAATAAGGAAATATAATTGTTATTTAATTAAACAAGGTGAACTTCTCCCCACTGTGCAATGCAGAAAAGGATGCTACAAGGAAGGGAAGTGCTGAAGTGCCCTTGAGCAAGGCACCTAACCCCTCACTGCTCCCTGAGCGCCGCTGTTGTTGCAGGCAGCTCACTGCGCCGTGATTAGTGGGTACCTCACTGTGTGTTCACTGTGTGCTGAGTGTGTTTCACTAATTCACAGATTTGGATAAATGCAGAGACCAAATTTCCCTCACGGGATCAGAAGAGTATTTATACTTATACTTCAGACCAGAACTGATGCTTCAGCAAAGGCCGTCACTGAAAAGCTGTGAATGTCGTTGAACACAGCTGTTCTCACATTAGCTGATTGCGATAAACATTAACCATTGTTGCCTAATTACCAATTATTCATCAAGTAGTATCTACTTTTTTTAGTGTTTTTCACATAGTATTTTGCAGTATTTTTAAAATACAAAAATACACACCAATAAAGTATTTTGATACAAAATACAGAGCCATTTTCTTCAACCCAATAAAATAAAAATGACAAAATACTATTTTGTATTTGAAATACATATTACATGTTTCAGAAATCTTGACATGTCTAAGTTTTGGGTTGCAATATACAGGTCGTGGGCTCTCTGTTAATTTTAATGAGTAGGCCTAAGCCTAAAGTTACAGCATTTCCATCACAATTGACCCTACTTTGACCTTTGGTCTGCTTTTAACAAAATTCTGGCTATGATTGTTCCTTGTATTGCATCATGAGCCATCACTGTGCCTATTACATTCTACTGTTGTTAACCTTAAGCCTAGCTCAGTCATTATGTTATACCACATCACCCTCCATTATAATAATAATAATAATAATAATAATAATAATAAAGCTTTATTTGTATAGCACCTTTCATACACAGAATGCAGCTCAAAGTGCTTTACATTTGAAGCATGTAACACAATAATAGACAGTCAGTCATTATCAATCACTTTTCTTTGCTGTTTATGTTATACTCAGCAACATATCAAAAAATATAGAAAATGACGCCATAAGACTGGCAGCCTTAACCCTCTTACCCCCACAAGCACGCCCATATGGCAACTGTGGCAAGGAAAAACTCCCATATTCCAGGAAGAAACCTTGAGCAGAACCTGACTTAATAGGGGGAGCCCATCTGCTTCTGGCTGGCTGCGCCCTCCAATAGTAGCAGATGTAGAATAATCTGAAAATGTAGTCTACAGGATAAGATGAGTTAACTAAAAGCTTTCCTGTACAGGTATGTTTTCAGATCAGGGAGCCAGTGCAGTTCAGCCAGTGCAGTTCATGGATATTTTCATGAACTGCAGAGCTGAGGCGCGTACAGCAGCGCTGTGGAGGGAGATCTGGACAGGGCAAACCAGTTGAACCACTTCTACAACAGGTTTGACTGCCCTGCTCCTGGGAGGCTATTCTGCAAATACATTAAAGCAGAAACTCACAAGTTCAATGAATGCAAGAATGGATGAACCTTCACTGACAGGTTTGACTGCCCTGCTCCAGCTCCAACAGCAGTCTGTACACCCCCGCTGACTCCACGTCTACACGAAACCACTTTCACACCTTTAACGATACTGGTAAAGAAAAAACTTGCGCACACACAGAGGTGAAAGCGGCTAAAAGTGCTGTAGTGCATATGCCAGACCAGGCGACCAGAATCAGGCTTCACATTTAATTCGCGTAGAAGACAAAACATTGTTGAAACAGTTTGTTAAGAAGTCGCATGAAATAAGGAGACTACAGACAATTCGGTTTTCAATTCAACTGTTAAACTAATAAAGTTCATTTTCATGTGACTGCTATGTGGAATGTCAAATGCTTACGTATTGCATTAGGTCTGAGCACCACTTGAGAAAACATTAACATGTGTTAGTCATAGATTGTAGTAAGCTAATGTTTAACTAAGATAAGCTAACAGTGTGCTTCTAACTTAGCCACAAAAGGCTGATACATTGTGCACATAAATCATGACAGGGGAAAGAAAAAAAACATTTTAATATGATAAACAAATGGTTTGCTTTGTTCTGACTAGCAGCATGTCACGTCTAGTGCGGTGGCTGAGTTGAGGGGGTGGGGCTATGTCGTCGTAAAATCGCCGGCTCTGCCGTCTACACAGCAAAAGTTAGCCGGTGGTTTCAAAAAATCCCACTTCAAAACCCAGTTACAAAAACTTTTGGTTACAGCCTCCTAAAATGCCGGCGTTGTGTACACGCAAGGCCTAACCAATAACATAAATTCAACGGTTTAAAAAAAAAAAACAGCGTTGTGTAGACAGGCCCTCAGACACTGCTCTTGCTTGCTTGCCTGCCCGATTCACACCACTGACGCTGGTCACCAGCCACCAGTCTACAGACACCCTTCCCCCCATCATCATGGCAGATCAAGTTAGAGGACAGCTGAAGAAACTCCGTCCTAGGAAGGCAGCCGGGCCTGACAGACTGTGTCCAAGGCTGCTTAGAGTCTGTGCTGCTGAACAGGGGGAGCCACTGAAGCACATCTTCAACCTGGGTCTCCTTCTCGGAAGAGTCCCAACACTGTGGAAGACATCACCCAGGTAAAAAAAAATAAATATTAAAAGTATACTTTTTGAAAGTGAAAGTGTACTAAGTACAGTTTGTACTTTTTTTCGTCAAATCCAAGTGTAATTAAGTGTATTGAATTATGTATTAAGTTCAACTTAATACCAACTTGACTATACTTTGAGTGTAATTAGTGTGCTAAAATGGAACAACTTTTTTCAAACTTTAAGTGTTCTTAAGTACATTATACAAAAAGATTTTATGAGCATTCGAAACACAGTCGCAGTACAATTTTGTAACATCCCAAGTGTATTGGAAATGTACTTAAGGCATTATAGTATAACTAATAATAGTGTAGTAGTGTATTTTGAATACACTCTTATCCTTCTCATTTCTATTCATTTGGCATGCTTCTGTAATATTTTTAATTAACTTCAAATGTACTTCCTGACTACAATAAGTGCCTTGAAAGTTTGCAGTTATGTTAATAAAAGTATAGTCTTAAGATACTTTAAGCATTTTAAAGGCATGCAATTTAAGTATAATATTAGTGTGATTTAAAATTGTACTATTAGTACTCTCCTACCTATTCTGTTACATGACAAATTACACTTTGATTATGAGAAAAACATTTTATTGACATGAATGAAAACAAAACATAATATTCATCCATAACAAAAGTAAAAAAAAATTCTGAAAGTTATGGATCTCTTGAGCATATCTTTTTTTTAAGTTGGATGTGGTAACGCGATAAAACATGCATTTGGGCGTATTATATTATTTCACATGCATAGATTTTTCGAGTGGCTGTTTGGAGTGCTGGTCAGATTCCTCCTCGCTCGCAGCATTTTCTTCCATGCTTGGGGAGCAGTTTCCTCTGAGCACGCCAAGAGAGAGATTTTTGCCAAGACACATTTAATATCTACATGTGTGAAATAATATATAATATAATACACCTGAATGCATGTTTCATCGCGCAAGTGCTTTTTGCCACTATTGTGTCGCGATACTTGGTAGACCATCAATTCAAAATGCAGATTTCATGAAAAACAAAAGTTGTTTACCCTCCTAGGTGAGAGAATTTGCCCTCTAAGCTTGAAATTGTTTACTGGACACCCAGCCTACAAGCCAACAACTTAACAGTCTAACATGGCTAAATTTGTAATGCATGATCATTTATTGCTTATTTGTTTGCAAAGTCTTCTGGCCCAGAAAGAAAACCATGGTGGTTACGGATCATGGCTGAGGAGGAAAGGTACAGCTGGTAGAGTTGTGCAGTGAGTGAACTTCCCTCCCAACACTGAGATGTGGTGGCAAAAGCTGTGGTAGCTAGCTTCCTTACTAGCACACCATCTTCCAGTCCAAGATGCATAAAGTTTTCGGTGGCAACCCGGGGCTGGACAGCAGTCAAATGCATTGAAAGCCCTACAGATAGTCCATGATCCTTTACATCCACTACATCACACTTTTGAAAGACATCACACTTCAGGAAGAAGATATAGAGTACCTACATCAAGCAGAAACATTTTTAAGAAATCTTTTATACCATCATCTATTAATTTGCTAAATCAATATAATTTATGAGTTTTATGATTAACTGATTAACTTATATTATTTACTGCATTTTATTGACAACTTTTTTTGCACATTTCCATGTTTCTATATGTTGTACCTGCTGTGTAGTCTTGTTTGTGCTCGCTATATGTCGTATCTGCTGTATAGTCTTTGTGTGTGTTTGCATTATGTTCTTATTGTTGTATCTTTGTAGTAGTTTGTATGTAGTCTTTGTTTGTGTCTGCTTTATGTTGTACCTGTTGTGTAGTCTTGCTTGTGTGTGTTACATGTTTGGTGGGGCCAAAGACGAATTTCCACAGTAGTGGACAATAAAGACCTCTAATCTAATCTAATTGACCTTGGTATTAGAGAATTTGTCTCTGTTGTCTGTGAACAGAAAGAAGATGGACAACATTTTACAAGATAAACAATATTTTACACAGAAATCCATTGGCAATGATGAGATTAATACAGATTATCTGTACCTATTTACTTTTTATGGGTCAAATTGGTATTGACACCATCTGTTTGCCATCCTGGTACGGGTAGACCTGGGCAGGTAGTCTTTCCTTAAAGCGTTGTGCACCTTGGCACCGATATGAGTGCAACCACCCTGTTTTCTGCATTTGATTACCTTTAGATTCCTTTGTTTCCAATACAACCAGTATTATCGTTTTTGGGTCAAATGGCATTTTAAATGGGAGTCGAGGGGCACTAGCCTACTATTTTGATGCATGAATCAAAATCATCATGTATCAAAATAGTTCTGCCCCTACGACTCCCATTCAAAATGGCATTTGACCCAGAAACGACAATACAGTCAAGCTTAATGGTGGCGCTTCTGACTTAATTATGCTTTCAAACGAAAGTTTGACTCAGGTTAGGGTGACCAGACGTCCCGGTTTAACCGGGACAGTCCCGATTCTGAGATGCGTGTCCCGAGTCCCGACAAAAGCCTGTCGGGACGCTAAAATGTCCCGGTTTACACCAACTACTATTAAAGTGTCCCGGTTGTCAGAGATTACATAGCCAACATGGTCTTATTATAGCCCGATCATTAACTAAACCCATGTAGAAAGACTAGCCTAAAGCGTCAGGAGTATGATTTCGATAATGTGTGTGTGCGGCGTAGTGTCAGTCAGTAGCAGTCTGCATAATCTTTGCAACCAACGTTACAATGTATCCAGAACATTGTTGCAATACCTCTTCATATCTGCCTCGTTTTAATGGTTAGGCTAGGGTTACGCCTTACGCCACACAATGTTGAAGAGAAAGTCATCATTCTCAAAATGAGTTAAATGTTTTCATGCATGTCTGGATAACGGGTGAGCATTGTTTAGGAGACAAACAAATGACTTTGCACTCGTGTTTAGGCATAGTACAGGACCTTTTTCTCTGACTGAAAGTTGCGCAAAACTTGTGCGTTTACATAACGATATTTAATTATCTCGGGGACCCCCGCACCCCCTAGAACGTTTTGGCTTAAAGAAAAAATTTCTGTTTCTGTCTGAGCTGCCGCATGTTCAGGGTAAACACGGTCACGCACAAAGTGTCCCGGTTTTAGTTCCGACAAATCTGGTCACCCTAACTCAGGTACATTCACAAAAAGATGGCGGCGCGTACACACGCAGCGACCTCTCTCTGTCCCAACCGTACGGTGTTTTGTTCGCTTAAAAGTGTTTGTCCGAAAGTTTTATGCGGTTCGTCTTTGTCTTACTACGCCGTACTACAAGTACAGCAGGCAGTTTTAATTGACATCTGCAAAGCAAGTTTTGCAGCGTTCTGGACTTTGCAACAGAGACGCTAAAGGAACTCGGACTACTCCGCCTGCAACAACACCGACTCGCCTGCTACTCCTCCCCGAAAGAAAGCTGGCCGGAAGCGGTGTGCGAGGAAGCAGAAGAGGGGCAAGCGCTGAGGCGTCGGGCCAGGCTAGCGGCCAGCCCAGCCATACCATCCATTCTCCTGGCAAATGTAACGATCACTGGACAACAAAATGGATCACATAATGACTGCTGAGATCAACGAACCGACAGTAAGTAACTGCTGTGTGCTCGTCTTCACTGAGACTTGGTTAAATGACAACATTCGGACTCTGCTGTACAACTGGAGCAGCTAGCATGCTATCGAGCAGACAGGGCCATTGTAAAGGGAGGTAAATCACGAGGAGGAGGAATCTGTGTTTACATCCGTGGACTAATGGTGCCGGACACTGTAGTAGTATGCAAACACTGCTCACCACTGGCAGAGTTTATGATCATAAAGTGCCGTCCTTTTTTTTACCTGCCAAGGGAAATTACTGCGATTCTGCTAGTCGCAGTATACATCCCGCCTACCAACAACAACAGCGATAAGAACGCTGCTCTTAGTGAACTGTACCAGGCTGTCAGTGAACAACAGACGGCACACCCAGACGGTTTCACCATCTTCACTGGAGATTTTAACCATGCTGATCTAAAACTGTACTTCCAAAGCTACACCAGCATGTTGATTTTCCAACAAGAGGAGATAACATCCTGGACCTGGTCTACACTACACACAAAGGAGCATACAAAGCCACCCCCCCCCCCACATTGGACTTTCAGACCATATCACTGTTATGCTAATGCCCGCATACAGACAAAGGGTAAAAGCTTAACAAACCGGTTCGTAAGCAGGTAAAAGTGTGGCCTGAGGGAGCCTCCGATGCTCTTCAAGACTGCTTTGACACAACAGACTGGGAAATGTTTAAGCAGGCAGCCACTTACAACAACCGGACAGACATAGAGGAGTATACAGACACTGTAACCTCTTACATCACCAAGTGCATCGATGATGTGACCCACACAAAAGACATCATCACTGGCTAACTGGAAGCCATGGCTGACAGGGGATGTCCTCAGGCTGCTGAGGGCCAGAGACAAAGCCTACAGAGCTGGGGATGAAGCTGGCATGAAAACAGCGAGAGCCAACCTGTCCCGTGGCATCAAGGAAGCAAAAAAAGGAATACACTCACAAGATAACCACCCACTTCAAAGACAGCAGGAACTCACAAAGCCTATGGCAGGGCATTCAGGCCCTCACGGACTACAAGCCCAGCCACAGAGCTGTGAGAGCAACATCCCTCTGCTCAACAACCTGAACCGCTTCTTTGCTCGCTTTGAAGCACAAAACAGCACCTGCCCACAGAAGACCCATCCCCTCTCTACATGAGCAGCCCCTGTGCCTCTCTGCCGACAGCGTGAAGAGGACACTTGCTGCTATCAACACCCGTGAAGGCAACAGGTCCAGACAACATCCCAGGTCGTGGCGCTGAAGGACTCGCGGGAGCTTTTAAGGATGTCTTCACAGACATCTTTAACACTTCCCCTGAAGCAAGCCATCGTCCCCATCATGTTTCAAAGCTGCCACCATCATACCTGTGCCGAAGAAAACTGCTCCATCCTGCTTCAATGACTACCGCCCCTGTGGCACTGACACCCATCATCATGAAGTGCTTTGAGCGGCTTGTCATGTCACATATCAAAGCCATTCTCCCCACCCTGGACCCCTTCCAGTTTGCATACCGAGCCAAGCGGTCTACAGAGGATGCAATCTGCTCTGCCCTCCACCCAGCCCTCACCCACCTGGAAAAAAAGAGACTCATATGTGAGATTGCTGTTTATAGACTTCAGTTCTGCATTCAACACCATAATACCACAACAACTCATCTGCAAAACTCGACAAACTGGGACTCAGTACCTACCTCTGCAACTGGCTACTGGACTTCCTCTGTCAGAGGCCCCAAGTAGTAATGCGGTTGGCAACAATACCTCAAGCAGCATCACACTGAGCACAGGGGCCCCCCAAGGCCAAGTGCTCAGTCCGCTGCTCTTCACCCTGCTGACGATGACTGCACTGCAACCTACAGCAACAATCACATAGTGAAATTTGCTGACGACACAACTCTGGTGGGTCTCATCACCAAGGGCTTAATTAGACTCAATACAGGTTGGAGGTCGACCATCTGACCACGTGGTGCAGGGACAACAACCTCCTGCTGAACGTCAGCAAGACCAAAGAGATTGTTGTTGACTTCGGAGAGGTCACACCCAACACCTGCCACTGACCATCGACGGTGCTGTGGTGGAGAGAGCGAAGCAGCACCAAATTCCTGGGGGTGCACATCAGCGAAGACCTCTCCTGGACCACCAACACTGCATCACTGGGCTAAGAGAGCTCAGCCGCCTGTACTTCCCATGGAAACTCAGGGAGCAAGTGCTCCACCAGCCATCATGACCACATTCTACCGAGGCACCATTGAGAGCATCCTCTCCAGCTGTATCGCTGTGTGGGGCGGAAGCTGCACTGAATACAACAGGAAAGCCCCTGCAGCGCATAGTGAACACAGCTGGAAGGATCATTGGTGCTTCACTCCCCCCTCCCTGAAGGACATTTACACCACCCACCTCACCCATAAGGCGACCAAAATTGTGAGTGATGCAAGTCACCCCGCCACAATCTGTTTGATCTACTGCCCTCTGGGAAGAGGTACAGAAGCTCATGCCTCCCAAGACTACCAGACTCACCAACAGCTTCATACACCAAGCTGTAAGGATGCTGAACTCTCTCCCTCCTCTCCCCCCTCCACCCTCAGCTACATAACATCCTGGACATTAGACCCACAATGGTGGCCTGCACTACTCCACTTGCACACTTGAACACTTGCACACTTGTACACTTTACAACTTGGTGTTGTTGTCCTGAAAACACAACACTTCTGCTGCTCTTACATAACTTGCACCACTATGCCACTTTCTTTATTACTCAGGTCAAACAGAACTACCCAAGCCTCTTATTGGCCTGACTTTGCACTAGTTTTTTATTGACTGTCTATGCACAATTTCAACAAAATTTTGCTGCTCTTTTTTTTCATTATTATATGTGCCCTCTTATTTACTTATTTACTTACTTTTTTGTTTACTTGAATGTTATGTTTGTCTGTGGACTTAAAATTGGTAAAATATGTCTTGTCTTCACCGTGGGATAGTGAGAAACGTAATTTCGATCTCTTTGTATGTCTGGAACATGTGAAGAAATTGACAATAAAGCTGACTTTGACTTTGACTTTGACTTTGAAAAAGACCCTAGGTTGCATTTTGGCTTGAGTTATGCTTTAAGAGTAATGGGACAAGGTCCTGGATGAAGAATATTTACCTTTACTGCTGATTATTTGAGGCGTTCAGACATCTCGGTTTCAAAACTGTCCAGGAACACCTGTAAAAACATAGTAAGGCTACAGATTAAAACTAGGTAAATTACAAACACTACCATGAAATGAACTTGAATGCTCTGTCAAACACAAATAATTTAAAAAATCTAAATCTATCGCATAAACCAAGGCATAATATCAATCATGTAGCCTAAGCTTCATAGCACTAACTTAGTAGAACACCAGGTTTAATTCCCCCTCTAATATCAATGGTGGAAAAAAACGTTCTACTTCATAAAATGCATGCAATTTGTCCTGTAGACTCATTTTAAAAGATGTCTCCACGATTAAAGAAAAAAACAGCTACAATGTCATTAGCATGCCTAATGAATGTAAAGTGTGACTAGCCTAGCACCATCCTCCTTTCTTTGAGTTAACTTAGCCTACACCACACATAATATTAAAGAACATTGGTGAACTTTAGGCAAACGTTGCTTAATAAAGAACACACTTTCTTCCATCATAGTTTGTCTAACGTTAGTGCTAGCCAACGCACAACGCCACAAACACAAAGCAGGCTAATGTAGTTTTCTTCTTGATAGGGATCTGGTCGCTAAATTAGCTAACGTGATCTGGCATTGCTAGCTTGTACTAGCCATAGACAGTAAAAGGTACTAGCAAGGATAAAAACAAAGATTGCTAAGCCATCAATTTAACTTCTGTGGTGGATTTCTATGACTTAACGGATGCATGTATGGTTTTTATAAACTTTGATGTTACTGCAATTATTATGAGACTTCAAGGCCTGTACACATCTTAAACAGACCAGACCAGCAGTCAAGGAGTGGGGTGAGGGAGTTCACAGTGACACCTGGCTGGATGGTCGAGGGGGTGAAGGAGTTCACAGTGACACCTGGCTAGATGGTCGAGGTGAAGGAGTTCACAGTGAACTAGATGGTCGAGAGCGAGAGGATGATGTAATTGGATGATGTAATGGTGGTAACAGCAAGGCCAAGTAACAGGTGCCAAGATAAGAAGCCCTGTTACAACTGGAAAAAAACAGAATCTGGGAAAAACCCAGGAGACAGTTTTGCATATAATTTATGCATGATGAGACAATGGGTTCCACCAATAGTTGTAACCTTGGTGGATGCTGATAGGCCAACAGGTGTCTTTCGAGGGTGGCGAGAGGGCCCAACCCCAAGGTTAAGGAGTATAAAAGATAGGTCGCAGCCACCTGTTAGTCAGATCTCATCGGGGGCGCCAGCTGATGACATCTCACATCACCCTATTGCTTGACACCTGGTCTGGACATCGTTTAGGCTGGACTATCACTGCAATACGGTGAATAAAGATCAACAGTCTTCAGAGATCTCCTGTCTGCATTGTCTCCTTCGGACGCTTTGTTCCAGAGTGCTAATTAGTAAGTAGTTAAGTGATAAATTGTTCAGTGGATTCGGAAGTGGACCGGTTTTTCCACGACACTTCTCCAAAGACTACCGAAGTCCATAAAGAGTAAGCTACATCAGAATAATTTAACAATATGCCATGGGACTCACCTGATAACGAATAACTTGGCACTTTAGATCCAACTGGCTTCAGCCCTTGTTATCTCATATGACGAGTCCTTCTGGCTCTGTAGGACCAACGTCTCTGGCATGACTAGAATTTATGGTAGGCCTATCTTTAACAGGGCTCTCAAGTTTTGAGGAGTGACATTCCCCGTCGACAATCATGGCACTGACAATTCAATAATGGGCCTTTTCACCACCTCTGAGCATCCACTAACCTGGACCTTTTAGGGGGCTTTCCTCTCAGGGTGAATGAGAGGATGCTTAATTGCTTTTTACCCGACATTTTTGAATACAGATGCAATGATTAATGCATCCATGGCCAGGATATAATTATATAATATGACGTGATTTTAAAAGTGACCTATAACAATAGGCTATGCAATACACTTTAATTAGTTTAGTGCTAATAAAATGATTAAGCCTATTTGGAGAGAGAGATGTTTAGAATGTGACAATATGTCAGTCATTGTGTGAACGAAAGTATGACTAGGCATAGGCTACTTGTTCTGAGCAAGTGTTGTCAATGAACAGGCTGTGAAACTGTTGGCTAAGTTACAGACAGTCATGAACAACTGATGCTAATTATCTGGGAAACATTCTCTATAGCAGCAGTCACGTTGTCATTGTTTGTGTCAAACAAGTTGTGGATTTGTTGTAACATTAAAAGATGACTTACTCTGTGCTGAAACCATGAACTGATGCTCGAAGCTCCAAGGTGAACGAAACTTGGAAGAAGTAGGTAACAGGTTCATGTTCAATAATTCACGTTTAACAATTCCAGGATACACGTTTTTCATTGGTTGTTGCGTTAAATCTTACCCAGATACAATATAGTTATTTTCTGATTGGCTACTGTGTAGCCCCTCTCGTTATTTTTGATTGGCTGATAAGTGGTAGGCTCAACTCCAGGGGAGACGCGCTTGATTCCTGCCGGTTCCATAGTGAGAGCGGCCAGAGAGACATTTTTTTGCCGCCGCAGCATATTAAATATATAAATAGTTTTTCTGCGTGAGAAATACAATGTGTGGCGGGAGAGCGTGACAAAAGACTGAAATGAGTGACTGTCATGCTCAATGCGTACCACTTGAGAGCAGTGGTGGGTAGTAACGCACAAGTAACGCAAATGAGTAAAAAAGTAATTTTTTCAAGTAACGAGTACTTTTCACATTCCTTTTTTAAGTCCGTAATTTTACTCTTACTCGAGTAAATATTTGAACTAGAATTCTACTCTTTACTCAATTGCATTTCCCATTGGGCTGGAATACAAGCGTAGCCTACACCTTAGCGACGCACAATTCCTAGGTTGCAACATTGTTGCAATTACACAGCCGAAGAGAGAAGTCGACCGTTAAGTTTAGAAGGACTAAAAACGCCATGGATGCAGAGATGGACGACGCTACAGAGAATGTCTCTGGTACTTCTGATGCAGCCCCCACTCCTGTGGTCAACCCCTGGCCACATCTTGACACACTGTTCCATATCATGCGAAAGAAGGGAGACAACTTTATAATGAAATGTTTAATGTGTCACCCGAAGCTTACCACAATCAGCCTTCAAAAACTCGACATCAACCTTCGCAAAGACGTTGAGGTAAGTTGCATTGTTTTCTATCAGTGGTTCTCACAAGAAATGCTATAAATGCAGCAATTATGTTACAGGGGAATTTGTAGATTGCTTAACCAAATGTAATGGTTGGTAACTTGTTCTAGCGATTATGTTCTGGACGTTCAACAAACTTGTTAGGTGGAGAGCTAGCAGCTACTGTAGTTCTAGAATGCTACCCTATTCACCAGGCTAGTAGAAGCTAGTGCTAAGCTCTCAACTTAAACCAGTCGATGCTGGCAGGATTAGGCGCCAAGTTATCAAAGCTATAATGTAACTTAACATTTAACAGGCGAATGATATTGCACATACCAGGGGTACATGTCTTAAACTAAAACGAAAATACTTTGTGTTTTATTTTATAAACTTGAGCAGCATGAGGTTAAGTTAGCCCAAAGTAACGTTATAACACGTCTGTTAACTTAGCCCATAGAGCTTACGTTAACGTTATAGAACTAACATTAAAGCAGATGTCCATGCGATTCTCTGCAGTTGATCTGACATCAGAGGACAAAGTAAACATCAGCTGCCCTCACGTTACCAATTTCAGATGTATTGAATAGTTAGACAGCTATTTGAATTCTTTTTAGATGGCCATGTTACTGTCTATCTCCTTCTTGTGGAAAATAACTGTGCATTGTCGTGGGGGGTAACATTAAAAATGTAATCTAAAATGTCAAAATTAGAGAATTAGAAAGTGATCTATCAGAAAATGGAAACAAAAAAATGGAATTGTCTGCAGGACCATACATAATTTGTATGGTAGTATAGTTTTGTCTGTCTGTCTCAGCTTTAAGTGTGCTTGTAACAGGGTTTAATGAAAATAAAAGTAGATATTCTGGATGCCAATATGTGTGCATACAACCACCATGATCCTATATGTGTCCTAATGGGCAGCCGTGGCCCACTGGTTAGTACTCTGGACTTGTAACCGAGGGTTGCGGTTCGAGCCCGACCAGTGGGTCACGGGCTGAAGTGCCCTTGAGCAAGGCACTTAACCCCTCACTGCTCCCCGCGCGCCGCTGTGGTTGCAGGCAGCTCACTGCGCCGGGATTAGTGTGTGTTTCACTAATTCACGGATTGGGATAAATGCAGAGACCAAATTTCCCTCACGGGATCAAAAGAGTATACTTATACAACTTTTACAAAAGAGTATAAAAGAGTATACTTATACTATATACTTAATGGTAGTTTTGTTTTGCTGGTGTTTCCATTACAGAGGAAGCACCCAGGGAAAATGCATCTCTACCAAGTGTGCATGTCAAGATCCAAGACCCAAGATCCAAGACCCCAAAATACTGGGAATGCAGTGCAGTCCAGACTTCCTGTGAGGGTGGTAGTTTCTCAGATAAATGTGGACAAACTCATTGTTAACCTTATCTGTGGTGCATTGCTCCCCTTCTCCCTTGTTGAGTCTCCATACTTTAAAGAACTCATTACAACATTGAGCCCTGCATCTTCAGTGATGACAAGGAAAACTCTGAAGGGGAGAATCAATATGGCGTGTGAGGGCATGAAAAGTAACTTAAAGCAGGCACTGAGTTGCATTGATTACGTGGCCACCACAACAGATTGCTGGACAGCCCATCACCGCAGCTTCCTCGGCGTCACTTGCCATTGGATTGACGAGGTCAGCCTCCAGAGGTGTTCTGCTGCCCTTGCATGTCGACGTCTGAAAGGGTCACACACGTTTGACGTCCTTGCGTCTGCACTCGATGATGTTCATAGGGAGTACCACATCCAGAACAAAGTAGTTAAAACAACCACAGACAGTGGATCTAACTTTTTGAAGGCCTTTAGGGTGTTTGGTGAGTGCTCCCCTGAGATGGAAGATAATGATGAGACAGATGATGAGGATGATTGGGAAGATGTTGACTTTAACAACATGAGTAGTATACTAGACGAAGATACCCAACAAGATGTTCTGCTACCACCACACCAAAAATGTGCATGCCATCTGCTTAATCTGATCGCAACTGCAGACATGTGCGAAGGAGCGGAAAACGAAACTTTCAAATGCGTGTACCGTTCGACATTCGCAAAATGTTCCGCTCTCTGGAACAAAGTTGGTCGTTCTAGCCAGGCAGCAGAATTTGTTGACCAAGAGTGTGATCTCCAACTCATCAGGCCCATCCCCACACGTTAGAATTCTACATTCCTGGCTGTTCAGAGGTTATGCCGTATTTACAAAGAAAAAGGTGAAGACGCCTTGAGGAACGTCTGCACAGAATTCAAAGTCAAGATGTAAGATTAATTCACTGAATGTTTTCTCTCTTACACACACACACACATTCATACACCCTCTCTCACTCACTCACACTCATTCATATACACACACTCTTTCTCACTCACTCACACAAACACAGGTCATTCACCTGTCTAACTCACCCTCCCTCACTCACTAACACACTGTTTCACTCCCTTAGTTCACTCATGTTGTTAATGAATACTAAATTGTATTTTATTTTCCTTTGCTCCTTCAATTTAAGGTTCAGCCCTCTAGAGATGTCCTTCCTGGAGAAGTATGTCGCTGTTATGAAGCCTATGGCAGCAGCGCTGAACATTCTCCAGTCAGAGACAAATGCCTACACGGGCTGGCTACTACCCACCATCTACAGTATTTGCTGGAAGAGAAGTTGGCGAATATGGAGTCATCAGTGAAGGTCTGTCTCCCACTCCTCCATTGCCTGCAACACGGTCTGAAAAAGCGCTTTCAGGAAATAAAAAACGACCCGGAGCTTATTGCTGCGGCAATACTCCTTCCAAAATTCAAAAACAAATGGACAAATCAGAAAAGCATCCTGAAGCTCGGTAAGGTTTGTTAAACACTAAATACAAGGATTGATGTCACATGTTAGAGATGGCCAGGGAAAAACCATTTCATTTAATAATACACATACTGTATGTCCTTGTCCATTTCTACAGGGCTGGACTACATCAGGCGTCACACTACATCTGAGGCAGAAACCGAGGACCCAGAAGAGGATGACGACTTCTTTTCCAGTATGAAGGTCAAAGAAACAAATTAATTGGAAGGCTACCTGTCCTGTTCATCCGACAAACTAGACCTTCTTCACTCATTTTCTGGACTAAAGAAACTGTCCATCCAAATAAACACTGGACTTCCTGCCTCTGCAGCGTGCGAACGGCTGTTCAGCTGTGGAGGGCTGCTCTTCTCCAGCAGAAGAGCAAGACTAGGGGGCAAGAATTTTGCAAATCAACTACTGGTGAAACTGAACTAAAAGTTTAGTCAGTAATTCATGCTCACTCATTCATTCTCATTCTCATTCCCTCTCTCTCTCTCACCTCCCTCTGCCAGGTGTTTCAGTGGTAGCTGTGTTTTTGTTCCTACAAAGCTCTTGCCTTTTGTCATAGCACTACAGTACATATTGCACAGAGCTGAAGTTAAATTATTTGTTTGATGACCTAGATGGTGTTATTGTGGGTGTTGTGTTTTTTGATTTAAATAAGCACATATTTGTAGATGTTTAATGAACAATACACACAATGAAGCAACTTGTGAAGAAAAGAGTGCATCTTTTTCTCTCTCTCACTCACTCACTCACACCGTTATGTCTTTCACCAAGCTTTGCAATACAAAAATGAACAGTAACTTGTAATTTGAGTAAATTAATAACTAAGTACTTTTTTACTCTTACTCGAGTAGGTTTTTCCAATTGGAATATTACTTTTACTCAAGTAGATTTTGAAGGGAGTAATTGTACTTGTACTTGAGTATAGATTTTCAGTACTCTACCCACCACTGCTTGAGAGCCCTGCTTTAATTTGGACAAACCTGTAACCTTATACGGACCGTAAACGTATGCATTTTCTGGTCTCTACAGTCCAACTGTCTTGCAAATAAAGTTACAAGCATAGACTGTATAAAATAACGTTAATGTTTGCTCACACCACGTTTTGCTCGAAAGCTGCACAGATCCGCATACTCCATTTCTAATTCAAACAGCCATGTTATTGGTCAACTGGACTGCCTATACATTTAACTGTGTTGCCTATAAATTGAACAAAATGCCACATTCATCCTCTCACAACCTCTACTACATCACAAACGTATAGGCTACTACCTTACTAAGACACAAAATCTGTGTCTAGGCTAGGTTATTGCATATTGCCATCCATGCGGCTGACATATCAGGCCTAAAAGCTACACACATTAGTATTTTATTAAAGGTGAGATGACCATGAAACTATACAATGTATTAGGCCTACCAAAAAATATACTTTCCATAAGTACACTATATTACAACTCTAAGTATTAGCAATTGAATACACTTAAACTAAATAAACGTCTTTACCATTTAAAATACACTAACAACAAAGTACACTTTTAAAAAGTACATTACAAAAACACTTTTAATATTGCACAATAAGTATATTTAATTTTAGTACACTGAAGTTGAACTTAATAACATCTACTTTGAAGTATACTTTCTAAAAGTACACATTAAACATACTTCACATAAAGTACAAAAAGTGTAAGCATACTTGCTTTATACTTCATGTACTTTAATCATATTTCTAACACACTAAAGTATACTACTTTTTTTACCTGGGCATGTCTCATCAGGAACGTGCACAGGGCAGGCCTAAAGTTGCCTTGGCAACAGCCCGTCTGCCCTCTTTGATTGAGTGATTTAATTTTAGTGATTACAGTTAGGGTAAGGCTATTTGCACCCCTGGTACAATTAGCAGTGTATGCTATTCATACCCTGGTGCAATTAGAAGTGAATTCTATTCGTACCCCGGTGCACACAGCAATGTGTTCTATTAGTACCCTGTCTGGTACAAATATCAATGTATGCTATTCGTACCCCGGTGCACACAGCAATGTGTTCTATTAATACCCCGTCTGGTACAAATATCAGTGTATGCTATTTGCACCCCTGTGCATTTATTCTGGCACACAATGTTATAATTAGGGCTGTCAATCGATTAAAAAAAATAATCAAATTAATTACATACTCTGTGATTAATTAATCTAAATTAATCGCATATATATTTTTTGCTGTGAAAGTATTTTAAAAATTTAAATTCAAATGAATCATTGAATAATCAGCATTAGTGACGTTAAAGTTCAAAAACTCTTTTTTAATTATTTTCACTGTTCAAATAATGGCCATAATAATCTATGATATGACCTAATATGCTGAGGAAATCAATTCAAAAGTGGAAGAAGTTTTTTTTCACATACAAGGCATTTTAGGCCACAGATATAACCTAGGGGACACAATGAAAATAAATGAACACTCCCCTGAATGTCAACATTATTTCTTTGCATTGATGTGCGACTTTAGAGTTGACGAACTCCGGTGATATGCAAATTCCCTGCTGCAGACATTGCAGAAGACTTTATTTTAACCACATTTTATGTTTATCAACATCAGGCTGTTTTTTAAAAGTAAATGTTCCAATCAATGATAGGCAGCACATTTTCTTCTCTCTCCTTCATTTTACAGTCTAATGGTTACTGACTAGAATGACTCGGGGTCAAAGGTCACACGGAATCGATTAATCTGCGTTATTTTTTTATCAGGTTATTTTTTCTCAAATTAATTAATCGAAATGAATCAGTTATTTTGACAGCCCTAGTTATAATAAAACATTAAAAAAACAAGTAACATGTTTTTGTTGTTATGTAACAGGGTGTGAATAGCTCAGCTGTGTAATTGACACTCTGAATAAGGTATGCTGTTTGCATCAAAGTATAGTTAGAAGTGGATGCTATTCGTACCCTGGTGTGTATAGTAGGCCTAATGTATGCTATTTACACCCTGGTGCATGAACTAGCTAATTGTTGCAATCAAAACTTCCGTTTGAGAACCGATTTCTTGTTCAAATTGCGCGCCTTCTCTCCAGAGTCGTTGGTACACATGCGCACTCACTCTGCCAAAATGCATCATGCAGGAATTGAACCCCAGTCTCCCACATGCTTAACTGCATCTGTGACCATTGTACCATCTACTTCCACAACAAGAGGGTGTTTGCAGGTAAACTTATAGTTTATAAGCCTGAGCGTCATATTCACAAAATTTCTGTTACAGTTTTTCTCAGTCGCTTTGGTGCTATTAGTTCAACCTCCACAACATTTAATCATTTGTAGCAATATCTCCCTCCTCTGAACAAATTGCAAATGCTTTTGAACATGTATCAGTTACTTTGTCATGTCAGTCAAAATTAACTATACTTATGGATGCTGAATAGTCGTTCCCAATAAAACTAATAGTCTTCATTTCATTGCTTGAGTCATTACATACAAAATTGGTGAACTACAGTAGTTATCAAATTCTGTCACAATACTGTAGAATTGCAAAGAGCATATACAGTAAAACTGTGAAACGTACATATTCAGTGTCTTGTGCTCACTTACTCCCCTAACTACAGCAATTTGTAACTTTACTGTAGTTTTCAAATGGCTGTACAAGTACTGTATTTTTTTTGATTGAAACCTTTATTTAACCCTCTATTGCATGAATTATCACCTATACTTTGAAAAAATGTTTTAAAGTACTTTTCTTACTTAAAATGGATCAAATAAAGGAATTTTTTTAAAAAAGTAAAAAAAAAATTTTTTAAAGGGGTAGTTGGTAATTTGTTGCCATATGGCAACAATGCGCAATCGTGGAAAATGCTGTCAAATCCAATTTTTCTTTAAAAACTTATTTTTATTTCATTACAAATCTTTTAGAAATGAACTAAATTAAGCTTGCATTAGTTATGCTCTAATACATCTAGTTATAAACCTAACATAATACAAATTCAACTGTATTTTGGGCAATAAAGTGATTATGTCATGGTAATATTGTCATAGTGTAGTCCGCCTTGGAAAATAAATAGCCTTCCTGTAAGGACATAAAGTAATTGTTTTGATCAAAACCAATGTTTATATTAAATAATGTCATCATTTAGATGACTTTATTTCATTTAGATGACTTTCATTTTCCAAATTCATAGGGTTATATTGCAGTTAGAGGACATATTCAACTGTAGTGAGACCACATAGTCACAGAGCCCTGCCCCTCAGAAAGTGTGCCAATCCATGCCATACACACAGAGAGACATAGGTATCCTTCACATATCCCCCTGACAGCCTTTCCCTACCCTGTAAAGCCATGCCTCATCCATATTTGGGGTCACACACACAAGGGTCAACCTAACGTAGGGGTCTCCGGTGTGGGTCATACTACAGGCTCACACTGGGCATGCCTTGGATGGCTCCACAGCAAGCCAGCCCACTTTTTACACCATTTATAGTGAGAGGAGAGAAGGGTCACCCCATTTGCCCTTGAACTTTGGGCCTCTGAAGTGTTAAAGCTGTAGCTAAAGAGACAGGATGGGTGACTGCAGCCGCTATCTGCTACACATATCAATGTTTTTCTCCTCATTGCTGGATTATGGCTAATCCTGACAGTTCTTTGGTGGAAGAGCCAACAATGTGCTTTTATCTTTCCCAAAATCCCAAACAAAAATGGTGAAAACAGCATGTCTAGTTGACTGTGTAGTGAACAATAACACAAAATACATCTTTACCGCTCCAGTCACTATACTGTCTGAACCTCATTCCATAGATAATTTGCAAATTGGTAAACATATACAATATCCTAAAAGACTCCAAAATGTCTGAAATTACAAATAAAAGTGTAAATAATGATTTTTTACTTCAAAATATGGTCAAAAGTTGTATATATTCCCAGAGTATCCTAGTGCAATGCAATCCTATTGTAATCCTACTGTATGATACCATTCATTTGAATGGACACAAAAAGGTTCGTATTTGCATACTGTTGCCATATGGCAACAATTATATTTTGCCAATTTACAAAAAGATCATTATATATAAACTTGTTTTAATGATACATTGTTCATGTTTACATAGTCCAGATAGTGTTTTCATTTTTTTTTTCAAAGAAATTATGCGAAAATTCTGAATTTTGACCATCCACAGGTAGCGGACAGGTAGTGGTGGTCACAGAGGTACCTCTCTGTAGAAATAGGAAGTACTAACAATATATCCTCATCATGTGACCTAACAATTTTTTTTTTATGCCAAAAACTAAAATCCCCTTTTTCACATATAAATAGTAAAATAGAAGTTTTGTGTTACTGCCAATTAGAAACACTAAGATAAATTAATTGTTGCCATATGGCAACAACATGCAATAGAGGGTTAACTTTCTTGGGATTACATTGAGGGCAACCCTCTTTTTCAATGCAGCCGAGATACAACAAGGGTTATGCATGAGCCAGTCGAGGCTGTGGGTAGTCTGACCAATAACAACAATCACAAACCTGCATACATACCCACAAGCTATAGCACAAGCATATTCACAAGCTATAGCACAAGCATATTCACAAGCTATAGCACAAGCTATAGCACAAGCATATTCACAAGCTATAGCACAAGCGTATTCACAAGCTATAGCACAAGCGTATTCACAAGCTATAGCACAAGCATATTCACAAGCTATAGCACAAGCATATTCACAAGCTATAGCAAATGTGGATACAAACAAGCGTATACACACTTTATAAGGAAGACAATGAAATAAATAAATAAATATAATAAAATGGTAAAACCAGAATTAGTAAAGATAGAATTTAGAGAAAACAGTTACAAACTGGAGTGGGGAGGTTTGAGAGCAAAGCCTTAAATTGCTCTAAAGGTATTAATAACTCGAGTTTAAGGGTGCGTTAGATTAATTTCCAGGACATGGGGGCATCAAAGCAGAAAGCTGACTTACCCAGCTCGGTGCGAGCATTAGGAACTGTCAGTAAGAAATAACTGCTGGAGCGGGTCTGATAAGCACTTGAGTGGCAATTTAATAATAAGGAGATGTAGGAATGGAAGTTTACCTATGATGGCTTTATAAATAAACTGAATCCAGTGTTTAAAGCGTCTCTCAGTAAGCGAGGGCCAGCCAATTGTGGCATACAACGTGCAGTGGTGGGTGTTGTAAGAAGCACTTGTGGCAAACCTGATTGCTGAGTGATATATAACGTCTAGGATTTTGAGAGAAGACATAGAGACATTCCTATAAATTATGTCGCCATAGTCTAGAACAGGCATGAAAACGGACTCAATAATCCTTTTCCGACAGGATAGGGGGAGGGAAGATTTTTGTCGATAGAGAAACCCAATCTTTTGTCTCAGCTGCTTTGCAAGGAACACAGGAACCTGTTTGATGTTACTACCACTTAAGGTTTTCAGGTGGAGAACGCTGGGGTCTATGCCTTTTCCTCTGGAAAAAAGCATGAATTTAGTTTTGTTGGGATTCAAGACTAACCTGGCAATAGCCAGATGAATTTCGCTCCACCTAGCTCCACTCATTCATCTGGAACCGATCCATTGAAGTGTTGCTTCAGAAGGCTGGGCCTAATGAAAAAATGCTTGCATATGATTGAATAAGCCACTTGTCCGTCATCTCTTGACGTGCTACTTCAACCACTCACATCGAAGCCAACCCGTGGACGCTTAATAACAGACTCACAGTCGCTTCTACAGCTATGTCACATCTATGAAACTCCGCCCTCGCCCTGATTGGCTAAACCATAAAGTTGGTTGGAGAAATCACTCTCAATGGAAGAGGTCCCAGATGGATGTGAGTGAAGCTAGGCGGAGCTAAGCGGAACGACATTCATCTGGCTAGGGTCAGGTTAATTCAAGACTAGTTTGAGGCTAAAAAGAAACTCTTGCAAGGCATTAAAAGCCAGTTGCAGGCTATCAATTGCTAAATTGCAAGATTGTATCATTGGCATAAAGATGGACATTACAGTTGTTAAGAGAAGAGGCTATGTCATTAATGAAAATAGTAAATAGGACAGGCCCTAAAACAGAGCCTTGAGGAACACCTTTTGTAAGAGGCAAGAAGTCAGACTGAGTGATTCCTGTTTTTACACATTGAAATCTGTTGCTAAAATAGCTCCAGAACCAATTACGAGCATTAGAGTCGAAACCAATATCTATTCGTTTTTGCAAGAGTAAGACGTGATCAACGGTATCAAAAGCTTTCGTCAGATCTACAAAAAGAGCAGCACAGTGTTTCTTTCGGTCTAAAGCAGATATTATATCATTTAAGACCAGGGTTGCAGCGGTGATTGTGCTGTGTTGAGCTCTAAAACCAGACTGGTGGGGAACTAAAATAGAGTGCCCTGTAAGAAACGCCTTTAATTGATTTTTAAAAAGATTTGACAGACAGGGTAGTTTGGAGATAGGACGATAGTTGTTAAAATCATTTTTATCCCCGCCTTTATGTAGGGGAGTTACATGAGCCATCTTCCAAACTTGGGGGAAAGTAGCAGAAGAAATAGAGAGATTAAAAATAAAAAAGTTAGTTTTTCTGCGATAACAGGGGCAGATACCTTTAAAAGAAATGGGTCCAGGTTGTCTTCACCAGTGGAACACCTATAATTCATGGCATTAAGTGCTCTAAGGACTTCAGCAACAGTAATGGGTAATAAGGAGAACTG
Organism: Alosa alosa; assembly: GCF_017589495.1. NCBI lineage: Eukaryota > Metazoa > Chordata > Actinopteri > Clupeiformes > Clupeidae > Alosa > Alosa alosa. The sequence goes on from NC_063201.1 coordinate 1,842,604, forward strand.
GGCAGTAGAGTCTAAGGAGTCGATATTGAGAGAGAGGGCATCATCAGAGCTGGGATTAAGGTTAAAAGGCCCAGATAAATTCTCATTAAAAATGAGCCCAGCTACTGAAAAGTGCTTGTTAAAGGCTGAGCAAATATCAATAGGGTCAGCAAGAGTACAGGTATCAGAGATCACAGAGGTGGGAATAGAGATTGTACTACCATTTAAACACTCAAATGATTTCCAGAGAAGCGTAGGATTTGAGGAGGAACTGAAGAGCATACTAAGATGGTGATTAGATTTAGCTTGTCTCACCATAGCTGAGAATTTATTTATAATTTGCCTAAAATATGTCCAGTCAGAAGCTGCATTAGTGCGCCTTGCGTGTGCCCAAGCTTTATTCCTGGCAATAAGTGTAACGGGAAGCAGGTTATAACTGTTGACCCTTGAGGCACACACACACAACGTTGGAAGGATTTTTTATAAAAAAAACAGTTTTATTAAATTATCTTAAAAATGGAGCGGTTCGAATCGACACAAACAGTTCAGCGACACAAGAATACATTACCAGTTGTCAGCAATTAAAAGTATAGGACCAGTGTGAAAGAGCTGGAGGGCCACGAATTGAATCAATAGCCTATGAGAAGTTCACTACCCAATTGTAGTATAAGACCAGTATGAAAGAACTGAAGGGCCACAGAACAATTCAATAGCCCATGTAAGTTTACAGCCTGTTTACAGTATAGGACCAGTATGGAAGCACTGAAACTACAAAACAAATCAGTAGCCTGGTATATGTAAATACCATATTCTGGCGCCCTCTAGAGGAGGGAGATCTCAGGCTATAATGCTCTACACAATGTGGGTATGCCTGCGATTGTGACGACAAGTAACACAGCACACAATTATCATGTAACACAGCACACAATTATCAATCCTCACAGCAAACGGAAAGGGCCATACAAGCCAACAGTATCACGGTGAATCATAAGAGCACTGAACACCACGACAACACAGCAAACTTAAGCTAATGGGGCGACACTCAGACAAAACGGGCAATAGGCCCACAGAGACATAGAGCACTTAACAGCGATAAGACAATCACCAGATTTAGGATCACATAGCAGGCCTATCTAGCACCATGGGCAGCCGGACATTATAATAAGGCTAGACAACTGGTAGTATTTAGCTTCATTACAAGGAAAAGGCTAATAAGGGCTATAGAGGAACAGTCCATGCACCACTCGACCCAGCGATTTACTTCTCCGCGTAGTAGCTGCTGGCGGCTTCGAAGCTAGCTAGCCTACTCAATGGTCGCCGCGGTGAACAGTCCAGACCCGACACTCACAGTAGTCCTCTCCTTATGGCACTTTTCGCTTTCCGACCCATTGACGCCTCTTCGCGAACCACGAACAGAGCTCGCGGAAGGGGAGGAAACAGTGATCAGCAATCACACTGACACGAAATTTAGGCCACTCGCACAAATAGTGGTAGGCTCACGATATGAGTACTTCCCTTTAGTGCAATACATAGAGTCGTTGTAGGCCTCTCTTTCGCCTCTTCCTCCACTTTCGATTCAGCTGTCTCCGGAACTGCAGGGGAAAGGGTAGAAATCCGCGTCCACCACAGCAGCGATGACAGCCCTCTCACTCATAGAGCGATGGTCAAGTTACTTCCCCTTAACGTGGATATATTGAGGCGCGTTGTATTTCGGTCTGAGCGCCATCTGCTAGAAGCGATATATGGCCTCTCCCCAGGTGCGTTGTGCGTTGCGTCTTCCGAGCCCCCTTTACTTCTCCGGACTTCGGTGGTAGTCCTTGCGGGTGCCTACTGCTACCAAGAATCACACAGTCAAAGGCCGCCATTGGCATTTTAAATCTCTCAACCACCAACTCGCGGAGTCTGCCATTTAGGGCGATTGAATGCACCTGTAGAAGAGCATACAAACCACATACACACCACAACGTAATCATACACTATTAACCAGCCCCACCCCCTACCATCAGTCAATGTTCCTGTTAACACATTCAGCCCCGTTACATTTCTCCCCCCCGCCTTAATGGTGGTCGTCCCCGACCACTACCATAGTCAATGTTCAATGTTTTTTTTTTTTTGGTGGCTGGTAACGTCCATTTTGACTTTCAAGGTCTGTACCGTGCAGGGGGATTGCCACGGTTGGAGCAGGTTGGGTATCGACTTGCGGTAGTTGGTTCTGCCCTTTGGACCGCTGGGTCTGGATGAAGTGAGCTGGTGCTGTATGAGGAGGGGCCATCTGATCACAAGCAATAACTACCGACTGAGGCTCTGGGCAGGGGCTTCCTGAAATGGTTGGTTGAGGCAAAAGAGGGGGATGATTGTGTGTCAGCATGGAGTGGTCTATGGACTGGCATTGTTCTTGCCATCCGAGGTTCGACCTGTGGAGGCGGAGCCGGTGGGAACAGGGCGAAAGGAGCACTTGGCCAAGGGGGCACAGGTCGTTCATTTTGTTGATGGTAGTCATCCGAAGGTGCGTCCCTTGGGCATGAGCGGAGGTTATTGCGATGGATAGTATATAGTGAAGACCGGGCGATCTCTGTATGGTTGACCAACCACAACGAAGGGTGTGGGTAGCCACTGGGGTGCTAGCTTCCCTTGAGCCCTACGGCGGAAGTTCCTCATAAGCACGCGCTCTCCAGGCAAGAGTGGCATGGTCCGTGCATTACGGTTGTAACGATCTTGGTTCCATTGAGTTCGTCGTTCTACATTGTTACGAATCGTGGCATAGGCATGCAGGAGCGCTTGGTGGTGGCTGCGGACCCAACTATCCAGGTCCTCTCTACGCTGTGGAGGAGCAACGTCATGTAGCATGTCTACGGGTAGTCTGGCGTGGCGCCCAAAGATGACGTAATGAGGGGTCATGCCCGTGCTTGCGTGTGTAGTGTTGTTGTAGGCTTGCAAAAGGGCAGGAAGTAAACTTGGCCAATGAGTCTGAGAGTTAACCTCAATAGTGCCCAACAGAGACAGGAGAGTGCGATTAAAGCGCTCGCAGGCACCGTTGCCCTGTGGGTGGTAGGGCGTAGTGCGTACCTTTTTGCAGCCATACACCGCACACAGCTGTTGCATCAGTGCCGATTCGAAAGCTGCTCCCTGGTCCGTAAGTATTCGCTCAGGACAGCCAAATGGGAGAATGAGGGCTGTCCATAGGGCCTTCACCGTTGTTAGGGCGGTCTGATCCTTTGTCGGCACTGCCAGAGCATAGCGAGAGAAGAGGTCCGTAATGACGAGGATGTACTGGTAGGCGTCAGATGGCTTCCCTAGAGACAGGAAGTCCAACGCCACAGTCTCGAAGGGATAGCTGGAGGGGATCGGACATAAAGGGGCTTTTGGCAACGCACCAGACTTCACACAAGTGGTGCACTCTGCTGCCCACATCCGTGCGTCTGTACTCATCCCAACCCAATAGAATCTTCTCCTTAGGAGGGACACCATCTTGTCGCCACTTGCATGGCCCCCGGCCTGGTGGTAATCCCCCCAGAGTCTTCGGGCCTGTTGTTTTGGGACGAGAACTTGGTCCACTGGCTCACCGGTGTCTGGCTCCATGACACACCTCACCAGTACGCCGTCTCGCAGCTCTAGTCGGTTCCACTCTCGGAGGAGGCAACGCAGCTGTGGGGACAGAGAAGAGCGGTCGTTCTCTGATGGGGGCTTATTGTTCACCTTCCAAGCATGAAGGAGTTGCAGATCCGAGTCCTCCTTCTGTCGTTTACTCCATTCCATGGGCCTGCTGTGCTGTTCCGGGGATATGGTACACCCTGCCACATGCACTACTGGAGTTGTTGCTTCTCCTGGAAGTCGAGACAGAACGTCCGCGTTTCAGTTCGCCGTCCCTGGCCGGTAACGGATTTCGTAGGAGAAGTTTGCGAGTTGAGCCACCCACCGCTGTTCTGTCGCACCCAGGTTTGCCGTATCCAGGTGAACCAACGGGTTGTTGTCTGTAAAGACAGTGAATTGTGCCCCCCACAAATAGTCTTTAAACTTCTCTGTAACAGCCCATTTTAGTGCAAGCAGTTCTAGTTTGAAAGAGCTGTAGTTTTGATCATTCCGCTCACCAGGGTGGAGACTACGACTGGCGTAGGCGATGACTCTTTCTCTCCCATTCTGAACTTAGGCTAGCACTGCACCCAGGCCATTCAGACTAGCGTCCGTGTATAGTCGGAATGGCAGCTGGAAGTCTGCATAGGCAAGGATAGGGGTGCTGAGGAGGGCTCGCTTCAGATGGTCGAATGCAGCCTGGCAATCGGCTGTCCACTGGATGCGGGCAGAGGGTCGGTTGGCCTGACCTTGGAGAAGTTGATGTAGTGGGGCTGCTACCTTGGCGAAAGCTGGAATAAACCGGCGATAATACCCGGCAAAACCCAAGAATGATCGCACCTGCTTGACAGTCGCTGGGGTGGCCCAGTCCTGGACTACCACGGTCTTGTCAGGGTCTGTAGCAACGCCTTGCTTACTGACAACATGTCCTAGGTATGTCACACTGCGCTGGAACAGGTGGCACTTGTGAGGCTGTAACTTTAGGCCATGTTCCTGAGGAGTGGGTGAAGACCTGTTCGAGATGTTTCAAGTGGGCGTGGAAACTTGAGGAGTACACTATGATGTCATCAAGATAGATAAGGAGATAGTCATATACTTGCGCTCCCAAGCAGCGTTGCATCAGCCTCTGGAACGTAGCTGGCGCGTTGCAGAGGCCAAAAGGCATTCGCTCAAATTGGTAGAGCCCAAAAGGTGTGGCGAAAGCGGTTTTCTCCTGGTCTCCAGGAGCAACTTCTACCTGCCAATAACCGCTGGCAAGGTCAAGGGTGGAGTACCACTCAGACTTACTCAGGCTGGCAAGAGATTCTTCAATCCGTGGCAATGGAAAAGAGTCCTTGTGGGTTACCGCGTTGAGTTTACGGTAGTCCACGCAGAACCTCAATGAGCCATCTTTCTTTTTTCCGAGGACTACTGGAGCAGCCAACGGGCTAGCACTTTCCTTAACCACCCCACTGTCCAACATCCCTTGCAGTAAGGTCCGCAGTTCCATGTAGAGTTTTGGGGGAACTGGGCGGTAGCGCTCTCGAATTGGTGGTGCCGTGCCAGTGGGGATCTGGTGAGTGATGACAGCCGCCCCTCGAAATCCTCGCCGTTGGCTGCAAACACATGGGACCACCTATGCAATAGCGCCTTCAACTGTGCCTGCTGGTCGTTGCTCAGTCCCTCGCCACACAGGGACATGGCTGGGTGGTCGTCAACTGGAGTCTGGTCAACATGCCGGATATCAACCTCAACGACATGAGGTCCAGCGTTTCGCAGCACCAATCTTGACTGCCCCAGAATGTCTTGTTGATCAATCTGGCTAACTGAAGCCAGGGGGCGTCTCTGAGGGAGTTCCAGGGGAAAAGGGTTAGGGTTACAGATACGCAGGGGAACCTTCCCCCCTTGAGTCCAACTCACTGATCTAGCCACCCTCCATTCTTGTCCATAGTTTTCCAGATCTTCAATCAAGACGGGACAGTCGGGTTGGCCAGCTCCGCTTATGCACCTGAGCCCAGACCATCATCTCTGTTGAAGGCGGAATCACCACTGGGGGCTGCCGCGGAAGTCTAGCCACCCCCTGTAGGTCCATACACGTTACTGAAGTGTTAGTCCTTTGGCAGGCAGCAAAGGCAGCGTCCCAGATTTTTGGGCATCCCACTGATAGAATGACTGCCCCGGGGGGGCTGACCCTAATCTTTGACGTCGGGGGGCATTTGACTGTGGGGGCCAGAAATGTTGAGTGGGCGTGGCATTAGTTGGAGGTCGCCCGATTGGTTGGGGGGAAGTAGCAGCTAGTGGCGGGGGTGCCGATGGGCTGATTTTCAACCGTCCCTGCAGCTCATCCACAATGGACTTTCCTAGAAGGGTCACCTGTTCTTTTAATTCCTCCCGCAATTCTTTACGCAAAGTCTCCTTCATCTGTTGCCAATCTGTGGTCACTGTGGGCTTTGGCGTTGGAGGCCCTGGTGCTACAGCGAAGGTTGGGCAGACTTGTGCTCCTTCGGCTTGGCTAAAATCATTATTGAACATGATCCCTTCTATGAACTTGATAGTTTTTTTATTTACATTTACCTGCGGCACAATTGAACTGCGGAACGAAAGGTTTCCCCGATCAGGAAATACTCCTTAATACGCAACTTTGTGTAGGCTTAACAGAGGTAGCCTAAATATCGTGCCTATGACGATGACAGCTTTTAAAAAAAAACCCATTTATTTCACTTGTCTCGCTGGATTGAAGGCAGAATGTGGGCTGTTGCGCAAATAGATGAATAAGGGTCGGGAGATTCCGTTAACAAAAACCTAAAGTTTTGCTAACATTTTCTCCATTATTATCGTAAAATATGTCTCCATGCAGGGCAGGGCTGGTTCTAACCTAGGCTAGGCTACTATATTTGGGGGGGGTGGTAGAAATTTTGGGTGGGCAACATAGCAAAGCTGTCAAATTGGATCAAAACTAACATAAACACAAAACAAACACAAAACAATCAGTACTACCTAGCTTGAGTTGCTGCAGCCAACAGCCAGGGATAGGCAGTATGTCTGATACATGTATGTAAAATACAAAATAGTATGTGGTCATTTTTATTTTATTTAGTTGGAAAAAAAAAATGGCATCATATTTTGTATCAAAATACTTTATAGGTTTGTAGTTTAAAAATAGTGCCAAATTATTTTGGTAAAACCAATAACCTACTTTTGGTGATGTGATTATAAAAGTGCAAAACAAGGAATGCAGCACTGGTGCCGACTTGTAATTTGCCCAGAGTTGTTGTGATCAGAATATTGAGATTCAGGTAGATAAGTTTCTTGAGAACTTTAGTCATCCAATTCAAACACATGGAAGTCATCCAATTCAAACACATGGAACCGGTTATGTGGTTGCCCTGCAAGAAGTTGCACCATGTGCAACGTGCACAATGTTTGCACACATCCACAATACACTCCTTCATACTAACCTCAAGTTTCTTGAGAACTTTAAAGTTTGCAACAAGTTACCCCACGTGAAAATTTAATTAATAATTTGCCCAGACTTGTTGTGATCGTAATATTGAGATTCAGGAAGATGAAATTGCTCACATACACAATACACTCCTTCATACCAACCTCAAGTTTCTTGAAAAAATAAACAAATAGACAAAAAAGCAGGTCAAATTATTGTAACAGCTACAAAGATAGATGGCCATAGAGTGGGGGAAATGTCTTGGATGAGTATATTTTGTATATCTTCATTTACAGTAATATAATAAAATTGATTATATTTTAATGTCCCCATGATGGAATTTTTTTTGAACAGCATAGCCCAGTGACAGACAACTTAGATAATTAACTTTAATATGTTTGTATTACATTTTATTCAAGTACAAAGACATTTTATGTGAGAGTAAGGTATTTGTGTTTTTTTGTCCTTCAATTTATGAGTATGGTGTTTGCATCTGGTTTCCCTAATGTATTTGTGCTAATTTCACATCTTGAGCCTGTTTCTGTTTATCTGGATGTTTTGCCTCATGCCACCCTTGAATCAGTGCCTCACTAGTGCCACCCTTGTTAAAAATGTCTAGAATCGCCACTGTGTATATATAATATTAGGATGGATGGATGGAGCCTAGTTGTAGATAGATAGATAGATAGATAGATAGATAGATACTTTATTGATCCCCAAGGGAAATTCAAGAAGATTGTAGGCCTAGGCCTAATGTTTAATGTGAAATAAAATAAGTAGCCTAAAAAAGCAACATTCGAAATGAGGAGAAATAAGGCAAGATAAGAGTGATTGGGGAAAAAACTGAGTAGCCTTGGCTATTTTAAAGATCTTAACGTGAACTTAAAAATAAAATTTGAGCTGAGACAAGGCTGGTTCCTTGAACCCATTAATCAGCAAGTTTAATTTAATTTTTTTTTTTTTTTTTTATGTTGACCGAAATCCTGGAAAACCCAGGAACATCACGTTGTTGGGCAGTGAATGCATGTCGGCTTAACTAGATTGTGGTGGATCAATCATATTGCCTTCTTAAATCGTAAAATATTCTGTGGTCTCAGTTCACTGTTGAATGGGCCTAGCCTACCCTATGCTTGCTCAATATGCTTTGTCTAGTAGAGGTGCTTCAAATTGCGCTTTTAAAAAAATCGCCTGTCTCAGAATAGAAGAGGTCCAGGGCAATTCTGTGCAAAACTGTCACATCCATATTTAGCCTAGTTGGCGTTACGGACGTGACAGTTTTTTGCGGTATTGCCCCCGTATCGCTATATAAAGCTCTGTTCTCGCTGTCTAGCTTTCTCCTCTTTGAGCAATCGATGATTTGAAAATAACTTACTTATCGTTAACTTAGATATCCATCTGATTGTTTCTCGCCCCGTCTCCTCTCCTCGCCGTTTCAGGCTATCAGTCTCTTCCCCATAGTAGGCTAGGCTACTTTACTCACTGACTCGACTTTATCAGAATTCACAGATTTCACTGGCTGAGTAGCAGCAAGTTTAAAATGATGGTTCCTGAAGCTCCTGAAGTAAATGCTGTTATCCTAACCAACGAAACATTTTAGCGCAGCTTTGAAATCTTACGTGAAAATCTAAATTAGGCTATTATGGTCTGGGTCGGATAGGATCACGCCACGTCCGGACTCGGATCATGGGTCCACCATTTGGTGATACACTGGTATACACCATACAACAAATATTGTTGGTGAGTTAATCATTTTGGCCATGTCATTTTTTTTACTTTTGATGTATGTTCAGCCCATCTGTAAAATATCTTCATAAAACCTAGTGGAAATTTCGCCTCTATCATTTCTATGACAATGTGATTTTGTAGCTTTCATAGCTACACAGTTTGATGTTAACTGTATAAAGGTTGAATAATTTTAGTGCAATAGAGGTCTACCCTTTATAAAAAGCCCACCAATAATGCTCACCACAATTGGAAATAATTTAAAATAAGAGAAAATTACCCCAGCTTCATGGATGTTTTGGAAACTCCAGCCCTCGTAACAAAAGCCTTCTTGACCTTTGCGGATTCCACAGCTGTCCATCCGCAGAGCGTTCCACAGTGCATAACGTAGGCTGCAAATAAAAAGCAAAATCAATCTATCAGTGTGGTAATAATAGCTCTGAAACGGACACTTTCAGTCATTGATTTTGATTAGCTGAAACGTGTTCCTTTCTGTTGTAATTCCCAAGTTACACAAAGTTACACAAGGTTACACATCCTTGTGTACACATCCCTAAGCAAAGAATGGTAAAAAATGAAGTTGTTACAAGCTGTGGCCAATGTTCCACTTACCATTGTGTGACAGTCTACATGAACTATTTATTGGTGTAGGGGTGTCTTTATAAAACCATCAACTGTGCATAAGTTAAGACAACCAGAGGAATACAATAAATCATCTGTTGGAAATTGATCTTAATGCCTCAATTAAAAAATGAGGAAAAAATCCAACCTTTAAACACACCAATATTCTTTGTGAATGAACCAGGTATCGTAAATTAATAAATCCCATAGAGGCAGGCAGATTTTTATTTTTAAAGGCCAGTTATTGAATGGACTCAGGATACTTACTATGCATCCTGATAAAGTTCCCTTGGCCTTTGTAATTAAAAGATAGATAGATAACCCCACATCACATACCCTTCACCATACCTAGATATATCATGGTTTTATATTAGGCTAATAGCTGGTTTGATTTGCATGCTACAGATTCTATTAATTGCAAAAGAAATGTTGACTGGCAAGTTATTCATGACTGCAGATGCTGACTTGCCTATTTCACGATCCCTCCACTGCAGCAACGCTACTTCCTAGTTTACCTGGGTTACAAGAATGCCCTTTCACTCCTGTTACAATATGCTGTAATTTATAGCAGGTTAAACAAAAGTGAGAACATATTGTGGGGGAAAATATACTTACCATTTTGGTACGCTGTTTGTTCAGCAATTTGATCTGATGGTCTAGCGTAGTCTTCCAGAGCTGCCGGCCTCTTTTCAGTGGAATTGAGCTGGAACCAGTTTAAACCAGTGGCAATAACGTTAGCTTCATCATCTTGACTGACATCCCAAAGACATTTTAAAATTCCGTGCATTTTGGCTACAGCATGGCTTAACACCATTCAAAACATACAGACTAAAGCTGTATAAGGCAAAGTAAGCTAGCAACGTTAAATTGTCTAACGTTAGCTTTATATACAAGCGGCACAGCCAGTGATGTAACTTACAAGTAGCTAACATTAACTAGCTAGCTAACTTTCTGTGCTGCTTCGTCAGGTTGTTCAATTATATATTGAGTCTAAAAATATGCAAGAACGTTAGCAAATTACCAAAATGTTAATGTACCTTCTCTGAGTTTTCGTGGTGGCAAGTTCTGCACAATCCTTCATACCCACACATCGTTTCACTTGGTTTCACTGGGCGCCAAATCTAGACTGCATTTTCTGGTAGGAGTCTTCTGCACGCGAGTTTGTCACGTCCGACCATCATAGACCTCTGGAGTCTAACTTGATTTCTCTAACTTGCTAACAAAGTCGCAAGTTAGCTCTGGGGTAGCAAAAATCAAATTGTGCCGCCTTCACGCACCATTGATTATAATATCTACCGAAGGTTGAGGACAAAAGTGTGTTGAGGAAAACGTCTGCGTCTCGATTTAGTCGTCTCCCCTTGCGAGAATTTAACAGGTGATCTCCTTGTATGGGCATAGATGGTAGCTTTTTTTTGTAGGCTTAACTTCAGAGGTCTGTCAGAGCATCGTCATGTGTGGTGGTCACATCACATGGTTAGGCCTACTGTTTGCAAATGTGAACTTGAAAATATGTGCAATTAAAACAAATAAGCCAATGAAAATCATTTGAGAATTGTTGTTCAACAGCTAGCGCTCTTACAGATCAGACTAATTTATAAAACAAATAGTTCTGGATGAGCATTACATTAGTTCACTTAGAGAGCTCTCTGATGGATAAGCCTGAGTAAAATATGAGATATACAAATTGAGCAAGTCTGAGTATTGTATAAGCCTTTGCTGAGATCTCTTTTGTAAATCAAAAAAAGGACTAAACTGAGATGACTAGAATGAGAACGGTTCAAGCTTGTGAAGAGATCTCTTTACAGAACTGATGGAGCCTAATCTGAGATTTACCAAAATGATCTGAAATGAGAATTGCATGAGTTTACAGAGAGAGCTCTCTGGTGGATCAGCCTGAGTAAAATATGAGATGTATAAATTAGACAACACTGAGCATTATTTAAAATATTGATGAGATCTCATTTGTATATTAAAGGGAGTCTACACTGAGATAACTTAACTCTTTTTGCTCCAGAGACAAACCTGAGAAGCGGGAGACAAAAGCAATAATCTCATTTTTATATCACTGTGATCTCATTATTGTCTAGGAGAAACAACTGAGAAAGAGAGGAGCTCTCATTTTAACATTTTCTTTCCTCTGGGCTAGCAGCACACTTTATATCTATCCCCATTTACCACTAAACATATACAACTCTTACAAAGTTTATCTGATTCCCCATTATCCACAAAACACACATGGGGGTTTGGGGGCCAATATGGCCGCCCAGGGGTTTGACATCAGGCACATGACTGTCACATGACACTACATCCAATATGGATGCCAAGGGGGCGTGGCATTGTTTGATACCAGACACATGACTGTCACATGACTTTACATCCAATATGGCCGCCCAGGGGTTTGACACCAGCCACATGACTGTCACATGACTCACAAAACAATAACAATAACAAACAACACGTGGCGACAACCACGTGGCTAATTTGCATAAAAATGAGGCGTGGTTATGACGTGATTTGTGACGTTTCAGGGGGCGGGGCTTATTTTGACAGATAGTTCATGATAATTACTACTAACGTAGCTTTGTCTGTCTGTGGCAGCCACACATGGTCAGCAGCATTAGTTGGGCCAAACTAAGATAAAGGTGGGGACGCCTATTCAAAACATCCCATTGCTGCTAACAGAAGAAAGAGAGAAATGATGTGTCTAAAACTATAGGCTACATGTTATGTGTTGCAACTAAAAAGTACTGAGTCTGTTTTGTCTTTGTCTTCTCTCCTGTCAGTCGACATGAGGCCTGAGTGAGAGTGTGTGTGTGTGTGTGTGTGTTGGCCAGCTGATATGCATTAAGGTCACATATCTGTTACAGACTGTAACTGAGAATACACATAAGAAAGATGCATCTGACTGTTAACTGTATTGAATTGTTTTTTTTGCTTCCTCTCAATTATTTTTGTTTTTGCTTGGGATTCAAACTTATTTGATTTACTGAACTATTCCCAACTAAACTAAAGCCAAGATTTTGTTAAGTGTTTGAAGTCTAATTCCTTCTCTCCTGTTGAGTTGTTCCTTTTCACAAGGTAAAGGATATTCTGTGGTCACCATTGAGGGCACTATTGCTGGTATGGAAATCACTAACACACTTAACCATAAGGTACAGATCTTCTCTGTCTTAGCTGTGTGTGTGTGTGTGTGTGTGAGTGGTTGTTATCTCTGCACTTGAAGGTCAGGGAGCCAGTGTAAATTGAGAGTATATAAGTATAGTATATATACTTTTTTTTGATCCCGTGAGGGAAATTTGGTCTCTGCATTTAACCCAATCAGTGAATTAGTGAAACACAAACAGCACACAGTGAACACACAGTGAGGTGAAGCACACACTAATCCCCGGCGCAGTGAGCTGCCTGCTACAACTTATTTCGGGGAGCAGTGAGGGGTTAGGTGCCTTGCTCAAGGGCACTTCAGCCGCGGCCCACTGGTCGGGGCTCGAACCGGCAACCCTCCGGTTACAAGTCCAGAGTGCTAACCAGTGGGCCACGGCTGCCCCCAGTGGGCCACGTCTGCCCAAGAGAGAGAGAGTGGAGAAGAGAAAAGACATTTATTACACTTGAATTATGAAGTTAAAGATATTTTACATTTAAGTTTGACCAATTTGAAGGTGTTGCTTGTCAGAGGAGTCTTAACTTCTCTTTTAAAATGTCATTTTGATGTTGCATACCATATTAATTCAGTCAAGAGTTACTTCTCTTAAGAGTGGCAACATGTTTTGTTTTGGTTTGTATTTGGTCAACATGTCTAAATCATTTTCATCCCTTGTTGATGTTCTTGTTAGATTCGCCAGTTTTGGAAAATTATGTGCCATTGAATTACGATTGTCATTGAATAATTTGTACCGTCCTAAGTGTTTTGTTTTTCCTTTGGAACAAAATGGAGGGGGGTGATCTCTCAGTCCTGGTTCTGGGGATGGGCCTCTGGAAACACCCGTAAGGGAGCTGAACACGCAGCAACGGGTAAACCAGAGACTTACAGCCAGATCAGGGCTGTAGGTTGCTACAGCCCATCTTACTTTTTTCCCCTGGTGATTCAGGCCAGTAGCCCTAGAATAAGATATACTCAGAGAAGCCTGAGATTCTTATATACGACAGACCTGTCGGCAAGGTCGCTAGACAACCCTGCACACAACAAGTAAGGTAACAAACCACCAACATTTGATTCAGTGACTACCCATTGGGAGTAGTCACGCTTGAATTGTATAGCCACTGAAGTATATAAGCACTCTTAGAATGTAAAACTCTTTGTTTCAACCAGCTGTGTTGTATCATCCTCACTCTTTGCAAAGATTCAATATAATTGGATGATTTTGATCACTGGCTCATGTCTCATCTTCTTGATTCCGAATTAATTTACCTAATAGAATTGGGTGGTCCCGGGATCCCAACATCTGGGGTCAGAACGAGCTTTATGAAAAAACGTACATGGTGAGGTCTACAGTAGGACCTTGGATTTGGAATCCTGAAAGCCCTTGGTCATCTGAGACAGCAAGGCGAGATGGCTGACCTTCTGACCCCCGGTGACGGGATCCTACTGAAAGGGAATACTTCTAAGACGTCGGAGCGAGAACCAGTGATCAAGCAAAAAGGCGAACGTTCTGTGAGTAAAATAAAAAATAAAAAATAAAAATCTCCTCCGTAAGGAGTCAAGGCTATTTTGTAGTAGTAGTCTTTGGATGAAAAAAACCCCAGATCGAGCAGGGTCAGGGTTGATTCATCCTAAATAGAAAAGCTACTAGGAGGGCTCTTTGGTAGCAGTAGTGCTCATTGGTGAAGGAAATGACAGGTTTGCATGCTATTTGTGATGATCTAAAGTGTATATTTACACGCTTAGCCTCACATTACTTTGATTTAATCAATGACTAAAATGTCATGGGGTCACAACCTCCTACATCATCCTCCAGTATTTTATATACATTTTGATATCTGGTATCTCCACCTAGGAATATCTGTTGTTTTAACTAGTGAAGCTTTGCAGGGAAAATGAGATGCTGTATGCTGTGCTATAAAGAGTGTTGGATGCCTGGGCCAAAGCATCAAGGCCATCCTTGCTCTCCCCAATCCACTACAAGTCACAGGAGCACATATGCAAGATGATGGGTATGTGGATTATATCAGATTACATATTCCAGTTTTGGTTTACATTTTCCAGTTGTAAATTTAATAAAGGCCCCGTAGAAAGTATGACCATTTTGCTTGAATACAGACTAATTGTTTCTCCAAGCTTCCTGCCGTTTTTCCAAGCTTCCGGCCGTTTTTCCAAGCTTCTGGCCGCAAACACTGGAAGCCATGCGGACGCTATGTTCCTGCTTCAAGGTAGACACAGATGTGTTTTGGCTGGTGTGTTTTGGCTAGGTGTGTAGGCCTTGAGCCCTGCCAGGTGCTTTGAGTGAGGCCACCATACACTATGGTGAGCGACTGGCTGAATGGGCGACAGTGGAAGACATACAGGTTCTGAGGGCAGAGAAGGTTCTGGATAAAAGGGGGGAGAGGGGCACAAGTGGCAGAACTTTTAGCTTGGACATAATGTATTAAGCATTGCTCCACAATCTCGTGCTTCTGGCAATGACAACACTGACAAGAGTTGAAGCATATCGGTTAAATTCATACTTGGGTGCCAGTTTAGCAAAGTTGTAATCTTACCAACAGCAGTGAATTTATTAAATTGTTGATGCTGTGATGCACTTAGCTCTAGGACACAGTGTTATACGCCACAACACTTTAGCTGAGGGGATAATCTTGCAGCCTTGCTGCAGATCATAAGGGGGAGTCTGATTAAGAGTAGTCTGATAACATCCACTGCAAGAGCTAGCTGTCTATCAAGTTACGATTAAAGATAGCTTTTTCTTTCATGGAGGATGAGAGGTTGTTGATGTTGACTTCACTACACTGAACTAATATTGAACTAATAGGCTCATATGTTTATTAACAACACACCCACTGCAGTTGTTATATTGGTATTATTATTTTTTTTCTCTTCATTGACATGGAAAAGGTTTTTACAACTGTTTTTTACAGCTATACAAACCAGTGTCAAGATGATAATGTGGTATGATGACATGCATACTAGACCATATTGTTTACAATTAGTTTGGATACAGCAATGCAATAAAATAAAATACAACTTTTCATTTGTTCAGAATATGTTCAGAATAACGTTCTAACCAAGTTCTTTAAAACGTTCCTTTAGGCCTGTTTTACACAATGTGGAAAAAGGTTCAGATAATTTAGCTTTGCTGTATGATAAACAATTCTTGATATGAGGCACACACACACAAACAAGAGTATCCATGAAGATCATGATCATGTGAATTTATATTTAATTGCTAATTACTAATTTGGTGACTGACCATAGCAGTATTGCAATAGAAATCTTTTTAATAATGTTAGCTGAAACTTAGGAAGCACTTCTGGGGCCTTGGGCCCAGATATGTATATCTGTGTTTTGTTTCAGGTGCAATCAGTGTTCAAAAAGGGGGAGCCTTACAGAAGCTACTTTTCCTTTTGTCTATTGTTTCTTTTTCCCCTAGAACTGTTTGGTTATTGTTTTATCACTGGTACTCTGTGGAATGTAAACTTTTCTTCACACCCTGTGAGAAATCAAGACAGTCAGGGCCACTTTTATACATGCAACCATGTTGTTTAATTTGATTCATTTCCTTTATTGGGTTCTATTTGAGAATTGTTGAGACATTTCCTATGTGTTTTGGTTTTATATTCAGCTTTGCCGTATTATACACATAGTAAATAAGACACAATCAATGCATTTCTTTCAGTTAATTAGTAGGCTCATTCTGATTCAATCAGATGTGTGCTATTGTTTAGTGTCAAAGGTTTCAAGTCTTGTAAAGGGGGACTTGAGAGTATTGGATTCAGAACTTATTTTTTGTATACATGTGATTTATGTCCTGAAATGAAGTTTAGGGGGATGGAATATATTCTTTTTGGTTTACTAGCTCTTGTTCTGATTGTCATGATGATTTGTTTTTGATTTACTGTGGTTATTACACCAATCATGGGTAGCTATTTTTCATGACTTTCATTAAGAAATCAGTTAAATCATGTATCTAGTCATGTACCTGCTTATTTGGATCTGACTAACTTTAATGAAACGATTGTATAATCATTTATATTTTATATAGTGGCAATATTTGATGAAATGTTCCAGCCATAAAGGCTGAAAAAAGGGGACTGAGAGAAAGTGGAATAGAACATTATGTCCAATATTCCAATATGTGGTTTAATGTCCTGCATTTCTCATTAGTGGGTCACTTTGATACTAAAAGTATGATTCTATGTAATGACTATGATATCTGTACTGTCCCTGTGTATATCTGTGTGTGACTATGTATTTAGATAAGCGGGAATATTATGACTTTGCAGTTTTCACTGTTCTGCATGGCTGTGTCAGTAGCTATCTGCTCCGGATTGCCAGGTTGCCACTAATCAGAGTCTGATTCTGTAGTCCATGTGAGATGGGATGACCAACGCCATCTCCCGTCAGCCTGGAAGGATACTTAAACCCTAACTATTTCCTTGTCTAGCTAGAGCAGCTGATGGATCTTTAGGTGAAGTCATGCTGTCTCTCCCTTGATGCGCATCATTGTAAATAAACTCTGTTCCTGATTTTTCATACTATTGGTCTGACTGGGTCTCTATTAAATCTATGGTATCAAAATTACCATCACATCATAACCACGCTGTGCTAATTTGTTAAAAACTGTTGTATTCAAATTAATTCTGCAAACCAACCACCACAAATGGAATTCAATTCTGTGGGAAACACTGGTTTATGTGTTTATATAGCAGTATATTATGCAGTATACATTTTCGTTTTACTCTGATGTATGGAAGTTATTTTATGTGTGTAATAATAGTTACAATTTCCTTGGCAGTATGAGTGCAATGTGTGATGTCAAACCTTGGAGGCTACTCTTACCATAGAATCCTTTTTCAGTTTTAAACACAATTTTATTCTGTTAGCTAGACAAACTAGTACAGTAACCATTGTCAGTGAAGACTGAGGTGGACATGAGGAATATTTCAGCCACAGTGACAAAACATCTAAACATTTTGACTTGTAGTGCTTACACAATGACACAGAGATGATGCATTTTGGGGCACTGACTATTTATATGAGAAAGAAGTTTAGTTTTGACACATGAGTGAACTGTTTTGGGAGAGATTTGAGATTTTGCAGATGAATCATGGTGTTGTGCTGAACCATCCAGATTATTTACGCAAAAGCACCAAGAGACATCCGGTCTGTTTCAAGAAATAAGCCAAAGCAATTGAGAAGGATCTTTGCAATTGCCTGGCACTGACTCTTTATATGGGAATTTAGTTTTGAAGCATGAGTGAACAGTTTTGGGAGAGACATGAGCTATGGTGTTGTGATAAACGGAAAGACTGTTTTGCCAAAAGATCTTAGAGTTTTGATAATGTAATTTCTGTTTCCAAACCAATGGAGAAAAACTGTAACATGGCTTTAAAAGGGTCCTGGCTGGGCTAAAGTGTTCATTAGGCTACTATTACTAGTGCATAATCATATGAAAACCATTATCTGAGTAGGCTATTATGACTACTCATGTTGTGTGTATTGATAATGTTACAGGGCTCAGGCATGGCCGGACAGTTTAATTTCTGAAAATGGGTGATGACCATAAGGTACAGATTTTGTTTGTGTCCAAACCAAAATGTCAAAAAGAAAAAACTCAAATAGATTGCAAAGGCTCAAAGGATCTTACTGTAATGGAAATAGGCATAATTTATAGAATACCCCCAACAAAAAAGGGGGGAGGTGTGCCCTTTTTTCAGGTAAGAGCAATGGCCCCTCAAACTGTCGTCCCTGTGTCTCATCCCCACACCCAAATGAGCTCAATGACTTCAAGCCAGTCGCTCTAACATCACATGTGATGAAGACCATGGAGCGACTGGTTTTGGGGACACTCAGAGCACAGGTACGCCATGCACTAGACCCGCTACAGTTTGCATAGTGGGCATGGACGATGCCATCACATATCTCCTACACAGGACCCATTCTCACCTAGACAAGGGGAAAGGTGCTGTGAGAATCATGTTCTTTGACTTCTCAAGTGCTTTTAACACCATTCAACCCCTCAGACTGGGAGACAAGCTCTTGCAGATGGGTGGGGATGCTCACCTGGTATCCTGGATTGCCGACTACCTGACAGAGCGGCCACAGTTCGTCAGACTGAAGAACTGTCTCTCTGACACTGTGATCAGCAGCACGGAGCTCCACAGGGAACAGTACTCTCTCCACCCTGCGTCCTGTCCACCCTGTACACGTCAGACTTCTGCTACAACAGAGTCATGCCACATGCAGAAGTTTTCTAGACGATACTGCAATTGTGGGGTGTATCAGGGATGGGCAGGAGGAGGAATACAGGAGCCTGGTGTAGTGTTAATTTCGTCAGACGAGACGAGAGGAAATATGTTCGTCAACAACCTTTTTTTCCATGACTAAGACGAGACGATGACGAGACGGCAGTAATGTCCTGAAACACTGACTAAGACTATCTTAAGATGCATTATTGTTGACGAAAAAACGAGAGACTAAAATGTTTTGCATGAAATAAAACTAAGATAAAATCTCTTCATTTTTGTCTACAAAATGAGAAGACAGAATATCTAGCTGTTACGTTTTCAAAATATTCGAATGAGGAATACATAACAGCTTTCCTGTAGGCTAGTCTCGTGCTGTTGCTGCAACCCTGTGGCTGCAACCGCGAAACTACATGGAACAAGAACACTGGAGATTTCAAGCTAACTACCTAAGCTTTATGCCACAATGCTACATACCCAGAAGTTGAAGCTTCTCTCATACATATTAACATTCCCCAGAATGTCCATTCGAAAATGTTCATCATGTAATGTCAACTATTTAACTAGTTAGACTGATGATGCAAAGTTTGCTAGCAAGTAAGCTAATATGGAAAGTTCGCTAGCAAGTTAGCTATGGCTAAGATGGAGAGTCTGTTTGGTAAATGTGTTGTGTTTGGGCGCATATCACCATCTAGCGAGGCGGAGTAAAACATTAATACTTTGGCCTACGACAGTGTTTCTCAAACTTTTTCAGTTTCAGGACCACTTAAAGGGGTGGTTCAGGATTTTGGACATAGGACCTCATTTCCAAGTAAGCAAGTGTGATATTTATCAGTGGAGAGCGTTTTCAACACGTTTCATCCAGTCGTTCTAATTGCAGAGTTCACAGGTGCTAGGCTAAGCGCCAAGTCAACGGTATGTGCTAGCCTGCCACTAAAAAAACAGTCTTACCTACTCCAAAGGACACTCGAGGCAAATTCCAGACAATCGATGTAAATGTCTGTGTTGATAGAATAGTGTAAGAAATACAACTACCCTCGCATCGCGTTGCAATAGTTATACTTTGTTCCCTGAAGTTGGTAGTAGTCATTTTGCATCTCAGCGGCGGACTGATATTACCAAGGCTACTACTAGGTATCCCCATTGGAGTGCGCTTTACTGTTTACTTTTTGGCGCAGTACTACTAACTGGAGCAAGTATAATTCCGCCGCTGCTAAGACACTAGTCCCTCAAAATGTAATGCGATCGTTGAAATGCAAGGATAGAATAATGTTAGAAATAAAACTATCAATACAGACATTTACATCGATAGTCTGGCGTTATAATTTATTTGCCTTGGGTGTACTTGGGTGACTGTTTTTAGTGGCAGGCTAGCACATACCGTTGACTTGCGCTAGCCTAGAACCTGCGAACTCTGCAATTAGAAGGACTGGATGAAACGTGTTGAAAACGCTCTCCACTGATAAATATCACACTTGCTTACTTGGAAATGAGGTCCTATGTCCAAAATCCTGAACCACCCCTTTAACTAACCCTAGCTAAAAAAAAAAAAAGATTAGACCTACTTCAACAGTAGCCTATAATTAGTCTACACAATAGGCCTACTCACTGAACCACCTTGCTTATTGTCTTTGCACTTTGCTTATTGTGTCAGAGGATTCATACTGTATGATTTAAACTGGCATATCTCACAAAGACAGTGTTGCAGAACTGTTTGGATTTACATACAAGTTGGTTCAATATTGCAAACAACTCATCTATATTATATTTTACCACGTCTGCTCGCGGACCACTTGGGATAGCTTGCGGACCACCAGTGATCCCCAGACCACACTTTGAGAAACACTGGTCTACAAATATGACCGTGGTCCAGTCAAATCTTTTACTGTCTATGGTCAAATCCCAGCCGAGCTATAACTGTAGCTCGACTTACCTGTGCATGTAAACATACTAACTGACAAAAAATCAGAATGAGTAATTATAACAGACGAGTAGCCCTGTGGACACAATATTGTTGGAAAATTGAGATGTGTGAAACACTATTTGACTCAAATGGTAATAATTTGTTATAAAAAAAAAAGACTAAAATGTGTTGACTAAATCTGACTAAGACTAAGATACCTTTAGTTTTCTTTTGACTAAAACTAGACTAAAATGACGAGACTTTTAGTCGACTAAAACTTGACTAACAAAAATGATATTTGAATGACTAAATATGACAAAGACTAAAAAGGACATTGTCACAAGACTAAGACTAAGACTAAATTAAAAATAGGTGACAAAATTAACACTAGCCTGGTGGAGGACTTTGGTGCAATAGTGCAAACTCAACCACCTTCAATTCAACACTTCAAAGACCAAGGAGATGGTGCTGGATTTCCGGAGGTCTAAGCTGCTCTGCTGCCAGTCACCATTGAGGGGGTCAATGTGGAGGTGGTAATCACTTACAAGTAGCCTATCTGGGGATACATCTGGACAATAAACTGGACTGGTCAGCCAATACTGAAGCACTCAACAAGAAAGGGCAGAGCAGGCTGTACTTCCTGAGGAGGCTGCAAGCTCCTCTGGATGTTTTACCAGTCTGTTGTTGCCAGCGTCCTCTTCTATGCTGTGGTATGCTGGGGAGGAAGCACTAAGAAGAGGGATGCTGGACGACTAGACAGTCTGGTAAGGAAGGCTGGCTCTGTCGTGGGAGCTGAACTGGAGTGCATCACTTCAATATCAGACAAAAGGACCCTGAACAAACTAATCAACATCTTGGACAATGACCACTCCACAGCCATCGACTCCACAGCACTAAAGGAAGCAGAAGCAGAAGAGCTTGACCAGTTGGAGACTATGCTCACTGCCATGCGCAACTGACAGGCTGAGGAAGTCATTTGTCCCCAGGGCCACACAACTCTTCAATGCTTCACTTAAAGGAAGAGGAGAGTTAGACTGAAGAGGAGAGCTAGACTGGAGAGGAGAGCTCAACTTCTCTGCAGTCCATCTAGACAACGCTGGATGAGTCCACCTTTACACTAAGGGCTTCTACACACAGTTGCGTTCCGTCAATGCATGCAAGTGGGTGTTCCCGACGGTAGCTATGCAAATGACTTGAAGTATAACTGTAATTTGATTGGTTAGTGCCGTCCGTCGATTGGCTTGATTGGACGGTGCCGTCTGTCGGTGTGGCAACAGCTGAACTCCAACACGAGCGCCGGGAGAAAAAGGGACTCGATGGACCCACAATTCAGTGCAACGGATGCCGTGAGCCTCGTCTCCAGCACGGCAACGGATGCCGTGAGCCTCGTCTCCAGCACGGCAACGGATGCCGTGAGCCTCGTCTCCAGCACGGCAACGGATGCCGTGAGCCTCGTCTCCAGCACGGCAACGCACGCAACTGTGTGTAGGAGCCATAAGACAAGATGACTTTGACCACGACAATCAGGGGAGACCACACGCCAGGTCAAAAACATTAGAAAGAGTGACTGACCACCTAGTTTTGGTTTTGACGCTAAATAGGCTTGGTTGTTGATTGGTCGCTGGGTGAAATCCCCTTATAGCAATCGAAACTCACACCTTGAAATTGAAGTAATTAAAACAAACTTAGATCAAGAGTAGTGGGAGCAGTCATGAGATACTGTTAAGCAAACAGTCCAGGTATCTCTCCATATACTCAAAACTGGATCTAAATCTTATCTGAGTGGCCGACAGTGTGTGAGGGACAATAATACACCTCTGAAAATTTATAAATAGTTTATCCGCCTCTTATTAGAGTTTATCCACCTCTCAAAAGAGTTTATTCACCAATCACAGCTTTTAACATTCAATACAATATGTACACTCATCAGCAGTCTGGGAACCATTAAATACCACTGCTATAAACATTGGACAGTAACCTCGATCATCATCATGTTCTGAATGCCTTTTTTAAAAAAATCTGATACCGCATGGCACAGTCCACCTTCTTGTGATCACAGGATTCATAGTTTACCCACCTCGTATTTTACCACTACACCCCTGAATGTCACCATTTAAAGCATGCACACTGGGAGTACCACAAGGGTCAATTTTAGGACCGCTGCTATTCAGTAATGACTTGGATTTGTTTGCAATGATGTTCACTTAATAATATATGTTGATGACACTGTTTTATCAGCCTAGAAATCTAGACGCACCCTAGCGGCGGCAAATTAATTTGCTCAGCCTGTACGTCTAGTATCGAACCATAGGGATTTCTATTGGCTTAGCACCGTGGATGTTCTCCAATCACAGTGCTCTATTTTGTTAGAGAGTCTTAAGGCGGGCTTAACAGGATAACGACAGTCCTGCGACTGTGAACAACAAGGAAGGTGGCTATGGCGAACTTAAG
Organism: Alosa alosa; assembly: GCF_017589495.1. Classification (NCBI taxonomy): domain Eukaryota; kingdom Metazoa; phylum Chordata; class Actinopteri; order Clupeiformes; family Clupeidae; genus Alosa; species Alosa alosa. Next base: position 1,865,664 of record NC_063201.1, read on the forward strand.
AGCGGTTGTTTGAATCGGCGTTAAGCGTCAACTTTGGAGGAGTTGGACTTGTGCTTTTCTTTGAAAGTTGAGCAACACAATGCACTTAAGTCATTCCTTTCGAAGAAGGATGTATTTGCCGTTTTGCCGACCGGATACGGATATGGTCGTAGCGCTGGCCTATTGCATGCCTAGGCAGTTTGAAAGACAATTCTCTGCCCGCCCCTTGGATTAAGCGAGGTGAATGGTTCGATGCCAGACTATACATCTCAATGATATAGGATGGCCCCGCCAGGCTACTGTTTAAATGCTCATGGGAAAAGTGCAACAGAGGTTTCTATAAAATTAACAAAGGATATGCATAAGGTTGTTGATTGACTACAGAATTCCTGTTTTACACTGAATGTTGATAAGACTGCAACAATGCTTTTCAGTAACAGCTGGAAACTTAGAGTGTCCTGACATCTTACATCAGTCCCTCCAGGATTTCGCGAGGATTTTTTGAGATTGTTACGATCTAAAATGCCTGATTTCGGAAGTTGCAGTGTTTTTAGCTGTTTGTTGCGAAGAAATTGCGAGAGAAAGTGAAAATCGCAATAGTTGCAATTTTCTTTTTAAATATTTTTTTAATTGAAGGTAATTAAGGGTAAGACAAAAATTACACTGATCATCTTGATGCTTATTAAAAAGGATAAGTAAAGGTAAATAGTAAGGGTTACAGAAAATCAAAGTAGGCCTACTTTATTTGTGTAAATACTTTGACTGGGGTAATTCACAAAGCAGTATAACCTTTCGTAGAACTGTCCAAAAAAGACAGCCCCCTAAAGAGATGGCATAATGTCATATGTTTCAATACATTCATATATGTTGTAATTCATATTAAGTTCATATCTTTTTAATAATTAATATTCTGTGACTTGCATAATTACTAATAGCTACTAAGTATCTAGTAATTTCATATTGATTTAAACTATTAGACTACACTTTTCTTTAATGTTTTTGGTGGTGGTGGTGGTGTGTAAGTCTAATTGACTGCCTGCCACTTTAAGGACGTGAGAGTAGCGTAATAACATTTCTAAGTGGATTGGAACGCTTGCATCTCACTGTGTTCGGCTACGACTGGAAATAACTTCTTGCATAGTGCATTAGGCCTACGATATGTGGATAGAATTCGAGGTGTTTTCTATGTCATTAGTTAAAATAAATGTTAAAAAATAACTCGTATGAAATCATTCTTGGATCATAGAAGAGAAAAATGTCTTACAATGTTATTAATTTCTATGATTTTGGTAGCACTGCACTACACAAACTGAGCCCACAAGCTATCAAACATGACACGAGCTAAAAGGGTGTAAACGTTTCCATCTCCAGGTGTAAACGTTTGCCAATGAGTTGCATATTGTAGCCTACTCAAATGTCAGTAAACCAAGTAGGCCTTAATTAACTTACTTTCATAGCTTAGGCAGGTTAGCAACACTAGGTTGAGATGACAGATGCAAGTAAAGCAGATCATTAACGTTAGCCTTCTATTTATTGTCATCAAAACTGCAGAGGCTCTGGTGTCTGCAGAAGTGAGTGTGGCATCTGAGTCAATATTCTGCGCGAGGGGCTGTTGTGGTAGGTGAAATTTCACGGGGAAACCATGATGATTGGTCAAATTTGCGAAAAAGTTGCAGTGTTTGGACAAAATTGCAAGGTCGCCCAGAATTCACGAGGATTTGCTGAATTTGCATTAATTGTTGCGATCGCAACATCGCGAATTCCTGGAGGGACTGTTACATTAACCTGACTCTCGCCAGATGAATTTCGTTCTGCCTATAGCTCCACTCATCCATCTGGGATCAATCCATTGGAGTGGTGCTTCAGCAGGCTGGGCCATATCAAAAAATCCTTGCATATGATTGGATAAGTCACTTGTCCGTCATCTATTGACGTGCTACTTCAACCACTCACATCGAAGCCAACACGTGACGCTGAGAACAGTCTCACAGTTGCTTCTACGCTACGTCACATCTATGAAACTCCCGCCCTGCGTCCTGATTGGCTCTACCATACAATCTGGTGCCGAAGTCAGGTTAACATAGGGCCACATTTTGAGAAAAATCTTAGAATTGTGGGAACATAGGGCTGACCCCAGTGAATCCATACTTACATCGCTTAGCACCTTAATTAACTTCCCCAATCTTCCGTATGGCCTACACTTCAACATTCTAATGTAGAGTGGCATGTTAACCATGGACATGACATCAGTCTTTTGCTTTCCAGTTAAAATAATTCATAATGAACTTAACCCTCCTGTTGTGTTCGCGGTCAAATGTAACCGATTGACAATTCTTTTCTCTCAAAAATATTGTTAACTTATTCTGACTACCATTAGGCTCCTTGACTTTTCTAACACAGGGCATCTGAACACACAAAAATGTTTTATATTTTTTTTATAACAATTTGAGTGTTTTACGTTATGTTTTCTCCATTGTTACCGTGAGATATGTCTCCATGTGGGTACGTAGTGATAATGCATAACCAATGTTCACGTCACATGAGCCAGCTTGTTCTGTAGGCTAAAAGTTTTTCTGTCCCTCCCAAACTGCGTTTAAAAAATGGTATGTTGTAGACAGAATTAAAAAAAAAACCTCCTGGGGAACCCCCCGACATGACAAACACATGCACGTTTGAAAGCTTGAAACGTCAATATGAGTAACCCATCTTTTAACTTAGCCTGCTACAGCCAGTGTTGTAAAAGTTCAACGCTTGTTTTCGTGCAGTAGGCTAGCCTTTTTGATAAGCGATGTCATGGGTAGGCTGACGTGATTAAGGAGGGCTTTCTGTTCCTGTTTATGTAAAGGTTTTACATAGGCTACACTGCATGTTAGGCTATATCAGTGTTTCCCAAACTTTTTTTCTGGGGACCCACTTTTTAAAAATGACAGACCATCACGACCCATTTCACTTCAAATCTACCCGGCAACCACCAATATTGTTTTAGGCCACAGGTTCTTCAACTTTTCTATGCCTCCCCCAACCATACATTGCTATAGGATCTAGATAGATAGATCCTGCTTTGAACACGGTTGTGTTGCATTTTAAGCACCATCAGCGTGAAAAGTTGGAAATGACTACTGAAAAGATACGTTTTAATCCGAAAGTTTGGAGAAATTCTCGCATGTTGCGAATTCATCAGCATAGTAAGCTGTTCCTGTATTTCTAAAAAAAATGTTGTAGGCTACGTTGCGCTCCATGACACTGTGGAAGTCAATTCCGATGTAAATAGCAAATAAGTCAAGTCGTTATATTGTATAGTCGTGCATTTTAAATCAGAAATAAGAATGTGAGGAGATTGCTATTAAAAGTCTTGAAGGAGACATGGGACTGCATGAAGGTTATCACTGGCCTGAAGAAGAACAGCAGCTCTGTGGAGGGGGACCTGGACAGGGCGAACCAGTTGAACCACTTCTACAACAGGTTTGACTGCCCTGCTCCAGCTCCAATGGCGGTGGTCTGTCCACCATCCCCCACCCCCACAATACCAGCGCAACACTCACCTCCATCATCACAGGCTATCGTACCCCCACCATCACTGGATTTTGCACCCCTCCCCCACATGGCGATCACGAACAATAAGGTGACAACGACCTCAGTCAACAGCCATCAGACACACAGATCCCAGATGTGATCTGCAGCACCGGAGCGCCACAGGGAACTGTGCTCTCTCCAGTCCTGTTCACCCTGTACACATCTGACTTCTGCTACAACACCGAGTCATGCCACATGCAGAAGTTTTCTGATGATACTGCAATTGTGGGGTGTATCAGGAACGGGCAGGAGGGGGAGTACAGGAGCCTGGTGGGGGACTTTGTGCAATGGTGCAAACTCAATCATCTTCAACTCAACACTTCAAAGACCAAGGAGATGGTGGTGGATTTCTGCAGGTCTAAGCCCACTCTGCTACCAGTCCACATTGATGGAGTCAATGTGGAGGTGGTTAGCACCTACAAGTATCTGGGTCTCCACCTGGACAATAAACAGGACTGGTCAGCCAACACTGATGCACTCTACAAGAAAGGGCAGAGCAGGCTGTACTTCCTGAGGAGGCTGCGGTCCTTCAATGTGTGCAGTAAGCTCCTCAGGATGTTCTACCAGTCTGTTGTTGCCAGTGTCCTCTTCTATGCAGTAGTATGTTGGGGAGGAAGCACAAGGAAGAAGGATGCGGGGCGAATTGACAGGCTGGTAAGGAAAGCTGGCTCTGTAGTGGGAGCTGAACTGGAGTGCATCACTTCACTATCTGACAAAAGGACCCTGAACAAACTGATCAACATCTTGGACAATGAGTGTCACCCACTCCACAGCACTATTGTTAAGCAGAAGAGCCTGATCAGCTGGAGACTTCGCTCACTGCCTTGCACAACTGACAGACTGAGAAAGTCATTTGTCCCCAGGGCCATTGAACTGTTCAATGCCTCACTTAAGGGAAGAGGAGAGATTGACTTCTCTGCATAGTCTGTCTGCCTCTTCACCCCCTCCATGTTTGGATACTGTCTGTCCACTAGCCACTTTCCCCCCCTCCATGCCACAGCCAAACTGTGGCTATTCTTTAAATAGTTAAATATATAGATATATAGACCTTACTTTACTTTATGTCTGCATTGTTGTACTGTTGGACTTACTCATTTGCACTATCACCATGACCACTACCACCATTGCACTCATTCACACAGAGCACCTTAGAGCACCTTACCATACCTTACTATGCACAGAGAAACACAGGCTCAGTCCCTGCCTCAGTCATTGCAAGCGCCTCTGAATGATGTGGATCACCACTATGTGGATACTGTTTTTAGAATTGATTTAGATTAAGTGTTAGTTAGTATAATTTGTATTTTAGTATATTCTTTATTATCCTTATTGCTTAGTTGTGTTTTTATATTATATACTTTAATTACTGTTTCTGCTGTTAAAGAATGTGTTTGTGTTGTCTGTATGCTGCTGAGACCTTGAATTTCCCCTGGGGATCAATAAAGTATCTATCTATCTATCTATCTATCTATCTAAGTTTAACCCCCCTCTCTTACCGCCACTTCAGTGCACCGGTCTTGTTCCAGCTCTACGTTCTTTGTCGCGGTCCGCTGGGTCACAAGGTTTGCTATGAGTTGCTCTAGTTCTTTCTTCATTTGATCCCACTTGCTTTCGCTGTTGGACATCTCCATCAAGGTTTCAAGTAAGACATCTTTGGTATCTGTCAGCCTGTTTTCCTCAAAATTGACATATTTGGCCAGGCGTACCTCCTGCTCTCTTTTATTGTAGATAACAACAGTCAAGTACAAAATTCCTGCCATCAGCAGAGTAAAGCAAGTACCCGGGTAGTTCATGACACTGAGGTAATCCCATACAGATGTTACGCTTTCACTCGTATGTACCTTTTTAAATTATAGGATGGACCTCAAAATGGTGACGCATATCCTGAGAAATCGTCTCGTCTATGCAGACAGGTGTGTCTTCCTCCTTACGGAACTATCTTCGCCGGTGTTAGTGTCAGAAAACACCCAACACGTCAATGATCCCAGGAACTAGAAAAGATCGGACCGGATCGGAGCAGCGCCCCGTGGTAAGTATTCCAGTCTCTTAAATAAGTCCAGCAAAAGGCTGATTGGGAGGCGTGATGGCTGGTAAGTTGATGGGGGACACCTGGAGCTGTCGCTAATGTCCGCAGTAGGCTTTTAGTGCAACTTGTAAACAAACACACGTGCTGAATTGCAATCAGGAAAACACTGCACATCGCCACCACAATCTTTGCTGTGTTCACACTCCATTACATTTGTGTCATATAATCACACTGTGAACATGCCAACCAAGAAAAATAACACAAAGCCATACTGTCTCATCAGGCATAATAATCCCATCTGACATTAGGCTACCAGATATGCCAGATACACGGATTCTGAGTTTCCATGGGTGGAGTTTTATGGCGATAGAAAAGTGCCATAAAGCACTCGAGCGATAAAACATGCACACGGGCGTATTATATTATTTCACACTAGTAAATATTCACTGTGAGCGCGCAAATACTCTCTGTGCGCACGCACTCAGAGGAAACTGCTCCCCGAGCAAGGAAAAATATGCTGCGAGCGAGGAGGAATCTGACCAGCGTTCACTCGAAAATCACTCAGCTCTCTCGAAGTTGATTTCTGCTCGCGCGAAGTGAATTTCTGCTCTACTTGGGGGCGGTAACCAGGTTTGGTACTAGCTCTGCTGTGATTGGCCGTGTTTGAAGAGTGATTGACAGCCCTCCTCACTCGAAGAAGACAACCAGAGACGAATCTTCGAGACAGACAAGAACGGCATCTGGCAGTGGGCAGAGGTTTCTTCAGGTAAGAATCCCGTTGCTGAATTCGGGCATTTGTGATGACCGAAAAACTGTGGCTTGTGTAAAATTTCATCTGAGTATGTTTCTGAGAAATATGTTAGTGTAGCTTAACTTCAACATTCGCAGGGCTCTCAAGTTTTGAGGACAGGCAAGAGTGACATTCCCCATCGACAATCCCCCCCGCCACCCCCCGTCGGAGGGTGTAATAATACTACAACATGTTGCTGTTATTAATATGCCTTTAGATGTCCCAGTGTAAAATGAGGTTGTTTCGTCCACTGCTCACGGCCCTCAAACCCGCCACCTCAACACACACCGGCATGGGAGTCGAGCAAGTCCAAGCTTCCAACTCAGCGGTTAGAGCTGTTGTTAAGGTTAGGGGTGTGAGGATTTACACGCGCAACTAGCATCACCAGCTAGCATACACCAGCCCCAGGTCGGTTACCAGTTGATTCAATATTAGTTGTGCAGAATAGCCCATCTTATACACACACAAATATAAATTGTAAAGATTTGTATTTTTTGTAATTATTCCATATTTAGTGTAGTCATATCAGAATATAAGTCATTTGAGGCCAAGATTATGCTTATAAGGGGTTCATATGCAGTAAGCATTTGATTGCCAGTATGCATTTTGGATAACCAAATCCAAAGTCCTATGGGGAGTTATAGGGCATTTTACAAAATGCATGAACATACCTTGGCAAATAATAGTCTAAAGTGCTCATGTTGTCATTCTATATTGATCTACTTTTGCACACAGCATGACGAGACCTAATGCTAGGACTCAAATCATATCAAGTCAAGACCTAGAGAGCGCTGAAATGTGGTCAGTTCAAAGATGCTTGTTATCCGGTAGAAAAACAAAAGAATAATCTAGCCTTTGTAACTTTGTGTCAGTACATCACACAGTTATTCTAATTGTTTTCCAACAGTGTCTCAGCTTTCCAAAAGAGAGCAGGCATTTGATTATTGGCTAAAGTATGTAGGCGCAAATTGCAATGCCCTCCTAAGTCAAAATGGAGCAAAACATTTTTAATTGCTCAGATTTGCAAAAGAAAAGATTTGACACATGGCACTGACAATTCAATAATGGGCCTTTTCACCACCTCTGAGCATCCACTAACCTGGACCTTTTAGGGGCTTTCCTCTCAGGGTGAATGAGAGGATGCTTAATTGCTTTTTACCCGCCATTTTTGAATACAGATGCAATGATTAATGCATCCATGGCCAGGATATAATTAGATAATATGACATGATTTTAAAAGTGACCTATAACAATAGGCTATGCAATCCACTTTAATTTGTTTAGTGCTAATAAAATGATTAAGCCTATTTGGAGAGAGAGATGTTTAGAATGTGACAATATGTCAGTCATCGTGTGAACGAAAGTATGACTATAGACTACTTGTTCTGAGCAAGTGTCAGTGAACAGGCTGTGAAACTGTTGGCTAAGTTACAGTCATGGCAGGCTCAACTCTTGGAGACGTGCTTGATTCCTGCCGGTTCCATAGTGAGAGCGGCGCGGCCAGAGACATTTTGGGCGCTGCGGCAGCATATTAAATATAAATAGTTTTTCTGCGTGAGAAATACAATGTGTGGCGGGAGAGCGTGACAAAAGACTGAAATGAGGGACTGTCACGCTCAATGCGTGACACTTGAAACCCCTGCATTCATCTTCTTTGTATAGTCTAGAACATTATTACATAGTCTGTAATGTTAACCGCTAGCGACTAGCTAACGTTAACTTTAGTTAAGCTTAGAAGCTAGCTTCATGTCTGGCTGGCTGCTGGCAACAATTAGAAGGTCATTAGGCTAACTGAACTATTGTAAGGTGACCGTGCATATTCTGTTTGTTAAGTTAGAGAAAAAAACATTTCTGAGAAATATGTTCACAACATAGCATGGTCTTTCAACAAATGACAGTACAAACAGTAAAAGCGTAAATGTGAATCCAGTCTCTTGCAATCAAACTCCCATATACACTAAGGTGTAACCTACAATTTACAATAATTGTCATCAAAACTTTAGCCATAGGCCTAGTTTACATCAGAACATCCCCCCAGAGTACACGGTTATATTGACAACATGACTAAGCAATTTGACTGTCTTATCCGTACACAACAACACAAGGACTTGTCATTCTGACGGCACGGACATGTTCATTGACACAGATATTTACTTTTGAGAGATGAACTAAGGATTTTGAGCAATAAAGTGGCTTTTGTAAAATTGCAGGTGTTTTGCTATTTGTACAAATTGTTTTCAGAAATGCACTTACTGTTTTGCAAATGTCGAGGAGGATTCGAGAAATGTACCAAAGCGACTGAGAAAAACTATTATTTTCTAAAAATTGAACGAGAGTTTCACTCCATAACGCAATAACAGAGTTGACAAATGATTAATCTACTGTTGGTGTATCCTCAATATTTTGTTCATATCTCACTGCCTTTCTAAAGTTTCCTGTCAGAGGAATTGACATCTCTCCGTGCAGGCTCCTTCATATTCAGTCTGTGTGAATTTTAAGCGGTTTTACAACAGTTAACAGAGTTGACAAGAACTTTGAGACAGACAAAAATGATTTTTTTTTAAAACTTAAATCTTGCATAATACAGAAAATAGACATTGTATATAACTGATGTTACAACAGTTCATAAATTAATCTCCAAAAAAGATCGTTAGACTTGATAACATCATGTTTTGTCAAGTTGAATGCATGAATCTGTAGTTAGAGACAGTCAATAATAAGAAGTGTATAAGTCATTTAGTTAATATTTTGTGGATAAATTGGGTCTAAAATAAATCTAAAGCATTGTTATTGGTGAAAGGTTGTTTTATAATAATAATTGTTCAAAATTAATTCCATAAAGATTTTTTTTTTTGATAATAACTAAATCTTTATCATGGAGATGCGAAATACCCCGAATTATAGAATGACCCATAACCACACCTACTGTATGGACACCTGTTTCTCCTATTGCATACAAATAAATGAGCCTGGAAACTACACAAGACTTCCTGGGTTGAACAGCAGTTTTTACAGTCATTTACAGGCATCTACGGACAAACATGCATTTCATGCAACACAATGACAGGGACATTGAAAAGAAAACCATGTGTGTATCCACCTTATTCCTGAGCCAAACAAGTATTCTGAAATCTGTTTTTCTATTTCCCGCCAAAGCTGTGTTGTATAGATTTCAAGTGGTTTCAAAGACAATGTCTGAAGCATCCTAAGCCATGTAAAAGTAAAATTAATTCCATAAAGATGTTTTTTTTTGTGACAATAACTAAATCTTTATCATGGAGATGCGAAATACCCCGAATTATAGAATGACCCATATGGATACAACAACATTACGATATCAGCCTGTCTGGCATCAAACACACAAGAGTAGAAGGATTTGGAGAAATAAAGCCCAGTGAGAAATTATTTTATCGTTTGAGTGGTGGTGAACATATTTTCATCACAGCAGACAGTAACTTGGCATCTTCATAATATGATAAACCCTAATAAGAAAACAACAGAATTCTGTTGTCTGTCTGTTTGTTCCTACTCAAACAGTAAACTTCCAGCCTTTTTTTTACAAGCGATAAGACCTGCTCAAAATGCTATTAAAAGTTTATGGGCCTTCAAAATGAGTTATTTTAAGGTGAAAAAAAAAAAAAACTCTTCAGGAGTCATTTATGCATCACATGACTCATTTGGGTTTTGAAGGGCCATGTGTCTTTACTGTTATATTTCAATTGTTTTCTTACCTACTTTAGAGTTTACTACCTGTTATAATCAGCCCATATGTCACCTCAATCTGATGAACTTTACGTTAGTTTTTTTCCCCTATCCTCCTCGTTGAGCACATAGGTTCTTGTAAAGTACTACTTCATTGCATTTGTAACCATTACCTTTTGACTAAATAGATCCTGTACGGCCATACCCCCCATTAACCCATGAGCTGGAGCTGAGATTGTGGACATTTATTTAGGGATATGGACACAGAAGCAGCACTCTGATTATTTTGCATGTGGGTCAATGGCCCACGAGCATTCAAAGTAGTGAAGATCAAATGGAATACAGCCAAAATGTGTGCTTTGTTGATGCTGTCCATTGATGCAGAACTACATTTCCCTGGTCATCCTGTGCACACATAAAGATAACACTCCAACTGATTACCAGTCTTTAATTGTAAATGGATAAGCTCTAATGGAAAGAACACCTGTGTGTGTGCGTGTGTTTAGACTCTCTGCTGGTAGATGACTAGACCTCTCTGGCGGAGTTCTCTGCTGTACTGCTCCTCTTCCTGCTGCATGAGGGTTGACAGGGCAGCGCGTCGCACCTGCAGGAGGCGATTGAGCAGAGATAAACACGGACACGAGGATTCACGCTAGCCTATGCAACCACACCTACTGTATGGACACCTGTTTCTCCTATTGCATACAAATAAATGAGCCTGGAAACTACACAAGACTTCCTGGGTTGAACAGCAGTTTTTACAGTAATTTACAGGCATCTACGGACAAACATGCATTTCATGCAACACAATGACAGGGACATTGAAAAGAAAACCATGTGTGTATCCACCTTATTCCTGAGCCAAACAAGTATTCTGAAATCTGTTTTTCTATTTCCCGCCAAAGCTGTGTTGTATAGATTTCAAGTGGTTTCAAAGACAGTGTCTGAAGCATCCTAAGCCATGTAAAAGTAAAAACATACTTTTTCTGTCAGTCATTTGTTATATCAAAATATCCCTGTTGAGTGCAAAGTGATATAAGTTGAAGAATATTCAAGTTAGCCTAATGAGTAGTGTAGTTTGTGGTGTGTATGTTCAAGTTAAATGTGCCTGTAAATGTAATATCTCAATATTTTCTAATGAAAAATGTTGATCACAAAAAAAGTTAGCCTAACGAGACTGTTATTATGTAAACAGAATGCATGGAAGATGAAAACCAATACAGAAACAGGTTTCAGGAATACGGTGGACAGATATTAGGTACAAATAAATCAGCGCACCTTTTTACTTGTCTACACATCTTCAGAGTTATTACATCAAAACATGTTTATAAATTCTAAACCATAAAAAAGTTTAAAACTACAGCATGTGTCAATGTCAGTGTCCTCAATGTCCATTGTCAATGTCCTTTGAGGGCCCTACCGTGACTCAAAACCATGTCACCTCTGATCATGACATCTTTTAAAGCTTGATTTCACAAGGCCGGGAGCACATGATGCTGATGCTGTAGCTATGTGGCTCGCCTCATGAGCAGCTGGCCAGGGAGTATAGGCATGTGGGCAATGCATTCATATGAGCAGCTGGCCAGGGAGTATAGGCATGTGGGCAATGCATTCATATGAGCAGCTGGCCAGGGAGTATAGGCATGTGGGCATTCATATTTCATGTCTATGTCTGGTCAGGCTCAGTGAGAACCGGGGAATCCGTTTAAATAATTGTCTGAAATCGGCTGGACAAGTTATGTAAATGTATTGTCAGATGGGGACAGATACAGGGGTAAGGAGGCAAGGGTGAACACCAAGGGTTAGCCTGGCCCACAGTGGTAAGGTAAATACATTTTAATAGCATGTGTGGTCCACATGCTCGTGAAATGGAGCCAGATGAAGGTTATTTAACAACATTTTATATTCTAGTTTGCATCAGGAACTAAAACGTCACACCTTCACGTCACTCCCATCTCCGTCGTTGGTCTAGAATTGACGGCATTATTTACAGTTTATTTATTATTTACAGAAAATTTCATATGATGATGCACCATTCCACAATGGTTTATCTTCTATATCATCAAGGTATTTAATCGACTAAACATAGTCTATATAGCCTTATCTCGAAGCTTTAGGCTTATGTCATTTTGTACAGACAACGAGTGGCAGACAGAGCGTGATGTCACTTATAGGCTACCAGAGATTATTTTTGAGTCATATTGTTGCAAATTTCAGATCATTCCACAAATAATCTGTCTTCTCTATCAGCAAGTTATTCAATAGGCTAAACATATAGAATTAACTCAAAACAGTTGTTAGGCTTGTCATTTAAATCTGTAAACAATTTTACATGCCATTCTTAAATTCTACTCACTGCATTATAATATCATTATATATGTATTATAACATCATATTCAGTATTCATTATTGAATGCTTAGCTAGAATGATGTTTTTCCTATCATCCTATGTTTTAAAGCAGGCCTACCTGTGGGCAGGTAATTGGGTTATGGGTTTTCTACAGGAATAGCATGTTTGTACAGGCACTGAACTAGTCACTAACAACTACAGCTCACACTCATGCCAAGTGGTGGTAGTATTGATGAACATTCCAGTACTGTTTGCCATTGTGTGTATGCTTCTCTGCTTGAAACCCCTAACAAACATGCAAAATATCTGCCAACATTTTCATACCCACTGCCAAGTCAAATTTGGCTCAGCAAATCCCTAAGATAGATAGATAGATAGATAGATAGATACTTTATTGATCCTTAAGCCAAAGGTGTTAGTGGTGCGGTGCTGTGTGTGCTGTGCTGCTGTTCACAAGAAAGTGGTTTTGTAATTCTGATTAACATGGCCTGCATGGTGGTGGTTTTGGAATTGTAATTCTGATTCAAATGGCCTGCATGGTGGTGGTTTTGGAATTGTAATTCTGATTACGGGGCAGCCGTGGCCTACTGGTTAGCGCTTCGGACTTGTAACCGGAGGGTTGCCGGTTTGAACCCCGACCAGTAGGCACGGCTGAAGTGCCCTTGAGCAAGGCACCTAACCACTCACTGCTCCCTGAGCACAGCTGTTGTTGCAGGCAGCTCACTGCGTCGGGATTAGTGTGTGCTTCACCTCACTGTGTGTTCACTGTGTGCTGAGTGTGTTTCACTAATTCACGGATTGGGATAAATGCAGAGACCAAATTTCCCTCACGGGATCAAGAGAGTATATATACTTTATACTATACTTGTAATTCTGATTCAAATGGCCTGCATGGTGGTGGCTTTGGTGGCGTCTGTGTGCTTTTGTTCATTGTATTGTAGGGACTACAGAACAGGGGAGATGAGTCAGCATGGTCCCTATGCCTGTGCATTCCCCCCCTCCCATCATACACTCTTCTTTATTCATGTCTGCACAGAGCGCGCACACACACACACGCACGCACACACACAGCACAAACACACACGCGCGCACACACACACACACACGCACACACACACACACAGCGCACACACACACACACACACACACACACAGCACAAACACACACGCACAAACACACACACACACACACACACACACACACACAACACACACACACACACGCACACACACACACAGCACAAACACACACGCGCGCACACACACACACACACACACACACAGAGACACACACAGCACAAACACACACGCGCGCACAGCACACACACACGCACGCACAAACACACACGCACGCACGCGCACACACACACACACACACACACACACACAGCACAAACACACACGCGCGCACACACACACACACACAACACACACACACACACACACACACAGCACACACACACACGCCAAAACACACACACGACACACACACACACACGACACACACACACAGCACACACACACACGCGCGCACGCACACGCACACACACACACACACAGCACAAACACACACGCGCGCACACACACACACACACACACACACACACAGAGACACACACACAGCATAGTTTAAATGAGAGGCATCTAGAAGGCAGAGCAAAAACCAGCTCAGTGGCAACAGTGGGTAACAAAACAAGTATAGTAAAGCACTCATAGCACAGCTCATAGACCTTTTTTGTTTTTCTAAAAGGAAGATCTGAATTTGCCAACGACTATCTTGAGTATTGAATGTCTCCGAGCCACATGGACTTAAATATTCTTTTGTAAGACACACAGCAGGACTCTCACCTATAAAGAAATATCAAATAACTGGCACCCAGCTTGCAGTGTGCAATTTGTTGAATGAGGATACTAACTCAGAGTGGATATATCAAAACCTAATGCTCAGGGTGAGGTAAATTTCTTATATGGATGAACCCACAAGCCCAAACTAGAATTCACAAATGACAGGGTCACAGATTAAAAAAAGAGCAGAGATGTAAAGGTCTGGCTTCAGAGAGTAAAAGTCCTGCCATGTATTGATTCTACCTGTGCACTTAAAGGTTGAAATCAGAAATCACCGTAAACAGTATTATTTGTTTGTAATAACAGTTTATCAGATAATGCAGTATCCATGTCTTGGTAACTTTTACAAAATCAAAAAAGTCTACCAGTGTTTTAGCCGAAAATAGCAGAGCTAGGTATAGGGCACGTGCATAGAACTGGGGTTTTCGATTTGGTTTTGGTATCAGGGTCCCCTTGTGGGAGAGATTTTTTTCTGAGGACCTCCATTCAATTGTATCTTGATTATGTGGACTGACAACTTAAGCTACACAACAGTAGGAATGGTTCATTATGACCTGAGTGAAGTGATTAGTACTGCAGATGCAATAGTCTGGAAACACAAATATTTCTCCATACCCTTGTTTCTTTTTTCCATACTTATCCAGACCTGGAAATTACTAAAATCAAATTCCATACTTTTCCAGGTTTTCCATACTGCGTAGGAACCCTGTAGCGGGGATACGTCACTTCTGTTGACATTCAAACAAAACAGAGAGCCCGCTCGCTATTCCCTCCCCCTCCCTCCCGTGCAATTAAAACTCTCCTAAACGCTCATCTCGTCTGTTATTGGTTAAAACACTTTACTTTGCTTTTGAGGGGTTGCCAACCCCTGTTGGTAGCAATTGTTTTTTGTGTACAGATCTCGGATCCTAGGCTGCTTACAGAGACACGTTTTTTTGATGGCCTGCTTATGGGGCAGGCAGCTAGCGGATCGTTAGGAAAGATTAGATGAATGTGATAATTTATGTTTATGTTTATGAGTGGCCACAGTGGTGGCATAAAGCAGGCCTTCTCACCAGCGTGAGCGCTTGGAGAGCCAACTGGTTCTCTCTTTGCTGCCTCAGCTCGCGTAGCTTCATGCCTTTGGCTGAGGAGGACTGGGTGGCACATTCAAACTCAGCCCTCAGCACAACTTTCCTGATGCTGGAAGCATAAAAGATTGACAGAGAACTTAGCCTATAAGGAACATGATTTGGACAGTACATTAGAAACTGTACATCAGTAGATCCACAAATTATTACACAATTTTTTTTTATTATTATTTGTATAACTGTCTCTGACATTGACTATGAAATGTTTGTAAGTCTATTTATTTGAGCTCACCAGACAGACTACAAATGGATATGGTAGAGCTCATAAAGGAGTGTGGAAGATAGGTATGCAAAGACTTATTTAACATAGTCTTCATACAGTAGGCTATGCATATGAAATTTTATTTTCATGTGCACACATTTATGTAACTGTTATAACCGGTTATAACTAGTTCTACATCCAAAGCTAATATGATCATTCATTATCCCGAAGTAGACACTCAGACTCACCTCTCCAGTTCTGCGATTCTCCCTGTCATTTCCTCATCTTTCTGTGAGAATTACAACCAAAACAAAGCTTTTAAAAAAATCTGACTACTGTAGCCTTCTATTCCTTTGGTCCCTCAACATCCTAAGAAAAAGTAGGCCTTGCCCAGTCTTTAGCCAAAGCATAGGCCTAGTTCCTGATAGGAATGGATGGATGGAGTTAATCATCGTTAACGTTATTTGGCTAAGGAAACGATTGTAGGCTAATCCAGGTAAGGTTTACTAATTTAGCAACGTTAAATTAACATTAATTAGCCTAACGTTACTGAGTCGTGACATAAACCTCAGCTCAGGCAAGCTTCCCAATACAATGTCGCCTTAGCTGCTACATTAACTGTTAAACTGTTGTCATTTTAAAAATTCAGCCACCTAACGTTATTACCTTAATTCTGTCCCTTTCTCCTTGCACAAGTTTGTTTTTAGAACGACGCTCTGTTCCAAACATCCTTATTTCAATCCGTTTTCAGTCGTATTAACTAAAAATGACTCAACTTCTAAATGAAAACTTCCCTGGTGTGTGGCTACTGGCTAGCTTTTCATCATTATAAATTAATCATGATGTTGGCATAACAACGTGGTTACTACGTTACTGAGTGGCGAAGTCCTGCCCCTTCTACTTCCGGTCCATGGGACCTATCTTTCAAAAAATTATTAACGGGAGTTAATGGAGAGATAACAATTATTTTTTGGTCCAGTTTGAATTGTGCCACGAATTTCACATATGATGTGTGTGAATTTAAAAGATAATTTTTCACGTCAAGAAAGTACTGTTGTTCGATAGACTTATGTTGGTTTTGTGCAAATCCACTCAGTGGACTACATCTCTCGTCTCGAACGATGTACGTCACCAACGTAATGAAACGATAAGAGCTGTTATGCTAGTTAACGGTTGCATCTTACTGCCTGCTATGTCACTTAACAGTATGTAATGTACAGTCTATGGACGAATACAACTTACCTGATGTGTTTAATCCTCTGACTCATGATATTTTCTTCGGCAAGGAAAGCCCAATTAAGACCTGTTGCTGGTATGCTTGTATAATCTAGTGTGGCTGTGAATGAGCTAACGTCACTAGCGCGACAGATGGGTAGGTTTGTAGTCGTTGGA
This sequence comes from Alosa alosa, assembly GCF_017589495.1. NCBI lineage: Eukaryota > Metazoa > Chordata > Actinopteri > Clupeiformes > Clupeidae > Alosa > Alosa alosa. Next base: position 1,882,653 of record NC_063201.1, read on the forward strand.
ACTACGATGTTGTAATTCAATAGTTACGAAACAAACTGCAAATGTCTTTACATGAAAAATTGTCTTTAAAATTGACAAACATCATATGGGTAATTCAAGGCACAAGTCAACCGGGACCAGAAAATAATTTCTTTTTCGCCATAGACTGCCGTTCAAATTTTTTTGAAAGATAGGTCCCATGGAGGCAAACGGAAGGGGCGGGACTTCGCCACTCTACCTACCGGAAATTGTCAGTAAACCAATTCACTACACCACCAATCAGAGTAGTGAATTTAAGCCATGTGACTGTGTTACGCATGTTTTTCTGTGGCAACCCGGAAACCTGTCATCTCCTCATGTCACTTTACCATTGAATGTCATGTTATCTTTTTCAAGACACAGGCGTTGAAAACGTGTCAAAATGTTTGCACGTACTTTTGTTATAACAGTTTGGAGGAAAATGTGTTCTTTCTTCTAGCAGAACAACAGATGTATGCCAGTCATCTAGCCAACCTTCACCGGCAAACCAACATTCAAGAGTATGACGAGATATTAGATAACCGGTTACTAGCATCATAATAATTAAGTAGGGTTTGTGTGTGTGACGAGTGGCGTTTGTTTGATCTTAAACTCATCACAGGAAAGAAGCTCTCTTTTTCTAGACCCAGACACCTCGAAGGATCAATAGCAAAGGTGCCTGTCGGCATGATGATACGACAAGGTTTTCAAGTGGTACGAGGACTTCATCGACATGGAATGAAATGGAGTGGACTCGCCGGTCGGCAGCCGATCAACCGGGTGCCTGTATCTCAGTCTATGGGTGTGGGTGTTCGTGTTCTGACGGTAAAGTGAACATTTATGCCACTTGTTTCGATCATTAATTTGTCATTTGTCGCAGTTGTCTTGACCTTTACCCATCTCTGTTCTCATACACGTGGCCTTAACTTTTGCACATCTCCATAGAACTTTTTATTTATTATTTTTGATTTCCCCTCCATCTACCCATGTCCTTGATTGCCTAGCCTTTCTGCCCCCCCCATCCCCAACACACATACAAAAAACACACACACACACTTACATCATCACTGTCATCACCTCACATACATACAACACACTGCTTGCTACAGTAAGCCTCCTCTACATACTTGCTGCACACTGCCCCCCCTCCCTACATACACAGCACATTGTCTTCAGGATCTTCTCCAACACACATCCTCTACATACTTACACCTACCTACCCACACACACACTACACACACACACACACACACAGTCACTGCTCCACTCCCCTCCCGCCCACACACACACATCTTCACTGTCATCACTCACATACATCATACATACAGTACTCTGCTTGCAATAGTAATAGTTCTCCAACACACATTCCCAACATACTTACAGCACACTGCCCCCATTGCCAATACACAGCACACTGTCTCATGAGGAAGCTTCTCCAACACACATATTGCATACTGCCCTCTCCCCACATACACAGCACACTATCCCATCTCCCTTGTCATCCCCCCAACACACACACCAAGACCCTGGCAGTTGGGTTAGCCCCTTGAGCGATGGATCTGCCCAAGGTTTCTTCCTTTGTAAGGGAGTTTTTCCTTTGCCCCTGTTGCTCTTGGGTGCTCCTTGTTGGTGCCCCATCCCAATCACCCCCACCTTTCTTATGCAGCCCTTGCCACTTAATCTACTAAACCCCTCTTCTACTGCACTTTTACCCCCATAAATGCACAAATAGGCTGACACCAGACATAATTTCACTGCATTTCTTACTTCCAGTAACTATATGCATGTGACGATAAACTTCCTTGTATCCTTGTATCCTTGCCTTACCTTATAGTGGTGATGTGATGCCTCAAAGTTGTCTCAAATAGTTATAATAGCCTAGATTGTCTATGTGTTATATTAGACTACATACTGTTTACTCGAGTCTGTTTTAAAACACATGATGTACAAGTGTTTACATTGCACCTGTAATGTACCCTCTTGGCCAGCAGATGTCGTCATGGCCTTTCTCGTCGCCTCCACGGGACTACAGCCTGCCCAATGATTCCTGGAGTCCAGAGATGCGAAACTTATATGACCACTACAACGCGCTATGTGAAGTTGAGGAGGAAGGACAGAAGAAGAGGGGACCATGGAGGAGGCTACCCAGTTACAATCGCACTCTTAAATATGCCACTGGTAAGCAGTCACACTGAAAATCTCACACACACATTTGTACAGTGCAACCTGAATGTTTTCAGACCCCTTCAAGTTTCCCACATTTTGTTATATATCAGACTCCTCTCAAAATAGATTGAATTATTTTTTAATTTTTCTCATCAATCTACACAAAATGCTCCAATACGCCACAAAAAGCAGGTGTTTGGAGTGTTTTGTAAATCTATAAAAAATAAAAGACTGAAACATCCCATTTGCAAGTTTTCAGACCCTTTGTTATGAGGTCTTACAGTTGAGCTCTGGTGCATCCTACTTCTATCAATGGTCCTTGAGATTCCTCTAGAACTTGATTGCCTAAATTAATTCAATGGACATTATTAGGAGAGGCACACCTCTGTCTATAAGGTCTGACAGTTGATGGTGTATGTCAGAGTGAAAACCAAGCAACAGGTTGAAAGAATTGTCTGTAGACCTGCGAGACAGGGTTGTGGGAAGACAGATCTGGTGAAGGAGACTAGAACATTTCTGCAGCACTGAAAGTGCTCTAGAGCACGGTATCCTCCATCATTCTCAAATAGAAAAGATTTGGAACAACCATAGTCTTCCTAGATCTGGCCTTCCAGCCAAACTGAGTAATGGGGACAAAGGGCCTGTGTTAGACAGGTAACCAAGGACCCAATGGTCACTATGAGTGAGATCCAGAGTTTAGTGAGGATGAGAGAAGCTTACAGAAGGACCACTCAATGACATGACCATGACACACTCAAGGCCTCCAGTCAGCTCTTTGTCCGTCCTCTCCCCTCCAGGTGGCCAGTGTCTCAGTAAGGTCCTACAGGCCAAAGCCAGGCTCTTCACTCGGAACACTGAAGAACCGGGAGCGAGCTTTGAGTATGTGGTCTTCCTCAACAAACAAGAGAAGAGCTGTGTGTGCATCTTCCAAGCTGGACATCTTTTGGAGGGACCCCCAGGGTAAGGACTGACCCCTAATAAGGAATGACCGAGTAGCACATTACTACACATTTATAGTATTTATGGAATTTAGCTTACAGAATATGATCATTACAATAGTTAAAATGAACAGTAAGCAGTTTTAAATAAAAGAAGTTGGTAAGCCTACATTTAGCAAATTTATTTAGCAAAAGTATTTTTGAAGTACATAAAAAGTTTAAGGATGTGTGACCAGGTTGTGAGAGGAGTGTAGTGACCAATAGTGGCCATGACCATTGTGTTATTGTAAATGCTATTGTGCATTGTGCTATTTGTGAATACTATTGTGTGACTACCGTTATTAATTCAACCACTAGGCATGTCCATGGTGGAGCGATCGCCACCATCATAGACTCTGTCACTGGAACAATCGCAACCTACCTGGCTGGGCCAGTCATGACGGCTAACCTCAACATCAATTACCGCAGGTGACTTACAGGGGAACGCAGGTGCTTCAGTTCCACCTTTGCTATGGTCTCAGGAAAGGCTAAATGCATTCTCTTTATACATTGCACTTAGTCATTTGATGTTCCTCTCCAAAGTGGTTTACAAATGTGGTAGCACAAGTAAATAATCTATGGGAAGGAAAGAATGTTCTGGATAACCATCTCACTTGTATTACGAGAATTGTGAGCTGAACCGATCGTTACCCACCAAAGAGGTTATGTTTTCACCTGTGTCTATTTGTTTGTTGGCAGTATGGTGCAGCAACTACTGGCTGGCTTTCTACCAACCTTGGTGGTGGGATTGGGCTTTGGCCAGGGATGAACCTAATCAGATTTCGAATGAATCTAGGATTCTGTTTTCATTACTTTCTTAACTATGCGAGGGGACGGCAATTCTAGCGTTGTCATTAGTTTCCCAGGGAATAATGCATGCATTGAAATGATCACACACATACAGTACTAACCAATCAACCAAAAACACATACAGTTAAACAATTACTCATACCCCTGGCAAATATTGATACTGTATAATATTGATTTTCTCTTGACTTGATATGTTTGTTCTGAATGAAAATGACACTGCCACATGCTAAAATGTTGTAAGACAATGTGGGAGAAACATGGAATCAAAAAAAGAAGCGTTTTTATCTTTTTTAACATTTTTATGAAAAATCTTTATTTGCATTCACAGATCTCAAAACGTTTTTTTTTATAATACCTACCAAGCCTCTCTATGCCTCCACAATGATTCTAGACTGCACCTTTTTAGCAGCAATCCAGGTTTTGAGGCAGGAATGATTCTTTGCCATCACTCTGGCCTTGTGCTCACTTTTTGACAGATTGAGATCTGGACTATGACTGGGCCACTCTAAAATGTTGGTATTGTTCTCGTTAACCATTTATTTCATTGTTTGGCTGTATGTTTTGGATCATTGTGTGGTTTAATGGTCCAATGATGCCTATTGGAGCAGGTCTCTCGGCAGACTGCCTGATCTGTTCCTCCAGAGTCTTAATGTAGCCCCTTGTTTTAGTGTTACCGTGTACTTTGAGAAGGCCATCTGGCAGTGTCATTTTCAATCAGAACAAACATATTGGTCAAGAGAAATTAAAGAGAAACATTAAATCAAAATTCGCCATGGGTATGAATAATTTAGTTCCTAACTGTAGACATGGGTGGACCTTAAAATCTGGCATATATAGGGTGTTGACATTTAATTTAAGGTCATTATTGTGCCTTGGTGAAGGTATGTGCTCTAAAGTGCCATTCTGGGCTATGTAGATTTAGTTTTAGTCGAAATAAAACATTTTTTTTTCTTTTTCACTTTTAACACAAGAGTTCTGTAAGAGGAGGCTCATCAGTTATTTTCATCTTAAACTTGTTGTGTATAATCTAGACATTCAATTAAGTTCAAAGTTGTTCATATCCATGCAAACATTTAAATTATGTTTTTTATTTGACTAATATGTTTCAAAAGTTTGACCACCCATTAATAGACCCTAGGTAGTGTTTACACCGGACCATCGCTTCAAGTTGTAAAAAAATACTCCATAGGTTGCAGTGCCTCTCTGTCCTTAGAGAACATTTCAAAACTGATCCACACAAGCAACCTCTAGAAAGCAACCAGTTTGCAACAGTACTGTATCATTAAGCTCTTGTTTTGTGAATAAATTCTGCTATGCTGATGGCCTTCTCTCCTTTACACTGCTCTCATCAGTAGGTTGTTTTGGTGTTGTGTGCGCACTTTCTCGTTGGTATATTTGCTTATGTGGCGGGTTTCTCTGACGATGACCTTTTGTCTTTCCAGCCCCATCTCTCTGGGCAGTGTAGTGTTGGTGCGCAGTGCGCTGGAGAAGACCGAGGGCCGCAAAACCCTCATTTCCTGTCAGGTTACCAGCGCAGATGGAGCCAGGCTGCACACAGAGGCCACAGGTATGGAGCATGCAGTCCTGCTTATCTCTCAATGATGATGGTTCTTCGCACGCACGCACGCACACACATTCCTACATATATACACACACACACACACACACACACACACACACATAAACATGCACTTATTCACACACTCATAAACACCCACTCATGAACACACACACACTCATACTCATACATACATGCATACATACACACACACACACACACACACACACACACATACGCACACATGCACTTTCTCACACTCATAAACACACACTCATAAACACACACTCATATACTCATATAGTGGTCACTCCCACTCATGCTTCTACGTTCAGTGTAGTGGCTACACTTTTGCTTTAACGCCGTCGTGAGCGGTCCGAAGTTCTGCGTCTCCTGTGTCTGCATAGCTCTAGACTGCCATGTTGAAATATTAATGTTATTTGTTTGGCCCTTTCTTGCTTAGATTTTGTAAAAGTTATGGAGATTATAACCAAAATATGTCTTGGTTTATTTGCAAAGCTTATGCCAGCTAAAATCAGTTGCATTGTTTTTTGTTTTTTTTATCAGGGCAGCAGTTTTCAGATTACATTATGCGCTTACATAATTGCAAAAGGGTTCTCCAATGTCCAAAACCCTTTTGCAATTATGTAAGCACGTAATGTAATCTGAACTTCTGCCCTGAATAAAAAACAATCATCAATGATCTCAGCTGGTATTCCGTCTATAATGGAGTGGAATGACCCCAAACTTTTGACTGGTAGTGTACACTCACACACACACACACACACACACACACTTACACTTATCATGTTGTGGACTCCCCTAAATGCTAAACATGTATGGACTTATCATGTTTCTCTCATACGTTTATCTGAAATGGCCCACATACACACACACACACACACACACACACACACACACACACACACACACACACACACCCTGCGTTGTGGTTGATTACAGTATGTTCTGAGCACTTCCACTGTATCTGGGACCCTGAGATCTGGTCTAGTGCTGTGCACAGTGCGGTTTTTCCGTTGCCATTTTATTTATGTGTGTCCATTCTGCTCCATTTTCATGCTTTTCCAGATAAACACCACATCTTGACTGCACTGTGTGTGTGTGTGCGTGTGTTTCTTTTCACAGGGTTATTTGTGGCAATCAATGTGGGCCACCTATTTGGAACGTGATGTGCGAACCGAACAACCTGTGCCACAAAAAACGGAAAAAAACTGTGGAAACTCACCTTGCAGCCGAAGCCGGAGACGACATGAGTGGTGGCGTGTTTGTATGAGAGCATAGTTATTATGTCGCTCTGTGCAATAGTTATTATGTCGCTCTGTGCAATAGTTATTATGTCGCTCTGTGCAGTGTCTGCCAGTATGTGAATTTCATTTCATTTAATTTGTTACGAGGAAGGGAAGGATTGACCAGTCCAACTAACATTTTACCTCTGAGTTGTTGGAGACATGCCTGACGTTCACCCCCAAACTGTCCAACACATGTTCTTTTATGGTATTGTCATGCTGCACAGTGTACTGAACTCAGCTTCTCAAGCTCTCATTTTCTCCACATGTCCTTGTTTTCCTTCACTGGCAGACACTTCTTTTTTGCATCTTTCTAATTTTGCATTTAAAAAAAAAAAAAAAAAAAAAAAAAAATCTCCCTCCTCCTTCTCCATAACCCCTTTGTTTGTTGTTCATCCTACCTCTGATGTTACAAGGAACATATAAGGCTGTTCTCTATTTAGTTTTTATCTGTAAGTCTGGATATTTATGAACAAACTATTTATTCTCAAGTAACAGTTATTAATACACCATAGATTTTAACATTTATTTTATTTTGAATATAATATTTACGGTGTGGCCTTCTTCTGATGATCCATAACTGACAGTGTTTACAGATAATGTTCAATGCAACAGTGGGGAGTCAATAAATATTTCTGGAAAATTCTCTTTTGTGCAAAACATTTCTGTGACTGCAATGTCAGTTTTCGCTTGTTGTTAAAGAAACGCTAAAATAGTGTGACTAGAAACAACAAGTGGACCAGCATCCAGCAGTGAGAGATTAGAGGGAGCAAACTTTGTTTGGCTTGATCTTGTAAATTGCAGTCATTTGTTGAAAGAGCTCATGGCAGCACAGCTATCTGAAGTTCTGAACATTTGATTCACATGTCATAAGGTCAGAAATGCTATGCTAGGAGTGATGACTTTATGCAGGTGTGACCTAAATTCACACCTGTGTTTTGGACATTAGTGTGGGTTTTGCTGGGGGTTTGCTGACATTTTCACCTGGTATTTCACAAGTCCAACATTACTTTCACAAAATCAAATGTTTAATTCACAGAAAAAAATAAGGTTGTTTTGATCCTTTGCGTCTTACCCCGTTTTTTATTTTTATATACCTCTGTTTTTACCGAAATGAAGCAAGTGACTTTGATTTTTTTATTTAATTTTTTTATTTGGAAGCTGTTAATTACCTAATGTGTTTATTCAGTTTACTTGCAGAAAGGTAAACGGAGTTGCATTTGAATCTCAATAGTGAAACCTCTGGGCTGCATATCTGGCCTTTTTTATGTAAGGGGTGTAGGCCTAGGTGATGGAAAGCCTATTCAATTATTACTCCTTTTTTATTAACTTTGAAACAATGAGAATTGGAACTGAAATCCTGCATACATAGGCTACGGTGTTTGCTACAGTAATTTACAGTAGGCCTATATGTGTCATCATGACAGACTGAACGAGTCCAGGATACTCCTCGAAAATAGCGAGACCTTGAGTCATCTCACATTTTATTAATTCTCCATTTTCTCCATGCTACTATTAAGGAAACTATCGACATTTGCATCTTTCAAATGGATTATATCAAAAGCATAAGACATGATTCAATTGGCGTAGCGTTCACAGTCTGCTTTGGTGTCTGTGTGTGTGCATGCGCACTCACTCACGGTTAAGTCCTAGCTCTCCAGAGGCTCACGGTGCGGGTGAAACGCTGGCCAAAATAGGTCGCAAAGCAGAGACCGCACCTCAGTGGCTTTGGGCTGGAGAGGGCCATGGTCAAACGGGTAGAGGAGATTGGTTTCTGTGAAAGGAGACGAACTTTAAATTGGTTTCGACACATTTCCAAGAGGTGCAAGTGATGGTGAAAACCGCCCATCCACACCAACTCGTTTTCTCCTGTATAAGCAACGTCCTGTTCTCACAACAAAACAAAAATAGCCTACATTCGGCGTTTTCATTAATTCTGTTAACGAATGTAAATAGTCAAATATCGTAAAGTCTCTAGGCAATCAAACCAAGCCCGTAGATCAAGCACCCTGACAAGCGCGCAAATGTTCATTGGGTGTTTGCAAAATAGCCGAATGTAGTTATCGTCCCAGATAAGGGCATAGGCCTATACCCTAATCTCTTGTCGAAGATGTTAAAAATAAGTAGGCTACTTTTCTTAGTTCTTTAATTATAGGATATCTTGCATCTTTATTGGCATCGATAACATTTTGGTGAAAAATGTGAGACCTCCGCACACGTTTATATATGTATAGGGGCTCGGTATCCCACGATACTTGGGAGAGATTCTCATCTGCGCGCAGTTGTGTATTTCATTCCATGTATCTTTTTTATTTAGGCTAGTTGGCTTTTTAAAGACGTGTATTTTTTTCAAACACAGGCTGAATGCAGAATTTGAGTCAGTGTTGCACTAGTCTAGTTAGGCGCGTTATGTAACAGCACACTCAAGTGCAGGCCAAACAGAGATCAATAGGCTACACCTATCTTTCATAGAACAAACATTCGAAGACGGATTTTCAGTTGCAGAAAACAACAATGGAAATGCGTGATATACCTTTCAGTATTGACTTAGAGAAATAAAGATGTTATTTCCTATAGACAACGCTAGCCTGTTCTTAAGTAGACTACAACAATGTGGATGGGGAACCTGATTATATGGATCTGGTTTTTGTAGGCCTAATGATTTTAAACGGTAGGCCTAATCAAGGCCTTTTTTTACTAATGCACAGATAGTGTGTTTGTCAGTTGTGAAGTAAACCATGCAATTGCCTGCGCGACTCAGAGGCCGTTACATAATCGCCGGTGACATAACCGAGTGAGCTGGGGACGGCGCGAGAGTAAACGGGACAAGAGCGCGCGAGCGGTGATTTTCCAAGCGCGCGGTCAGCGGTGCTCTGTCCCGGTCACTCGGCAATCAGCTGCTTTTCCCTCTTCGAAATGACAACAGTGGCGTGCCTGTCCAACCAGAGACCTACCGGTAGCGGCAAAACAACCTTGTCAAGGAACAACATTTTGCTTTAGCGCCATGATCGCAAGAAACGAGAACTTTTGACTTTGTTGTAGTAACTAAGGAATATTAGAGTAGCCTACTTGGGCATGGCGATGTGTCTGCTTAAACGTTTGCGTCGCCCAGGGCGCTAACGCAGCAGGTGTTTATAGCGTTTAGACTGCCATGCAATCAGCAATTCTTTTTAAATTACATAACATTTACGAGGAAGGAAAGACTTTTTCCTGACAATTGTAGAGGGAAACCTTTCTCTGTGAACAGGTGGGCGAAGCCGTGGTGGACCTGAGAACGAGTTGCGCTTCAAGTTGATTAAAAAGTTATGGAAAATGACTATCCTGATTCGCCGGAGGGATATTGCAACGACGCACAAATCAAATCTGGTAAGGACTAAATCTTTAATAGCGCTTGACATACACAATTATGAAGTTAATTGTATTCAAATAAAGATTTAGGAGTTTGAATATTGCGCAACAGTCTAGGTCTGAGTGGGTCGTTCTCATGGGGCAAGGTTTGTGTGTGTGTTTGTGTGCGCGCGTGTGTGTGCGTGTGCATGCGCGCGCGCGGTTTCGCGCATACATGGCTGTATATTGAGATGTGATCAAACATGAGTAAGGGGTTAGTGTGCCATATTTTTCGCATACTCTTTCTTTACCCCAGTTACACAGTCACACATACAGAGACATGCAGAGAGAGAGAGATTCGCTTTTGTGTCATCTGTTAATGGGACAAGTCATTGTTCAATGAGCTTTGACAAAGTGACAAGATCATTGGATAGAGCTGACAAAGGTCTTGACAGTTTGCCACAAATCTAAGGTATGCTGAATTTGGTTTAGCACCAAATATGCCCAGTTGCATAATGCACTGCTCAACCTTTTTCTTTTTCTTTTAGAAATGATTCAGCACACACACACAGAGAAACAGACTTTTAGATATGTGATTATCACATATTGTGATTGTCTCTCCTCCATCTCCTCACATAGTTACAAAATTAAATCATTACAAAAATCATAGTTACAAGATATTTTTTTGGTATATCAGCAATCTGATCACAGTCTATTCTCTCTCTCTCTCTGAATGGTGCTGTGTGTTGTAAGAGTGCTGTAATCTGAATGGTGCTGTGTGTTGTAAGAGTGCTGTAATCTGGATTACAGTTGGGATTAGGGGTTAGTATGTCTGTTTGGATTTCACCTCTATTTCTAGAAGCTGATTGGCTAATTTCAGATCTACTGCTTGACCCCTTTCGACCTACTGCTCAAATTACTTCAATACGCAGTAGGGCTGTGACGATTAATCCATTAATCGTATAGTTGTCAACTACTGAACTATTCGCCAACAATGTTGGTTAGTTGCTTTGTGTAATTTTTTAAGGAAAATATGATGCCTACAAATTCTTTGATTGCAGTTTCTTAAACTTTAATATTTTTTTTGATTAGATCAGATTCAACTTTATTGTCATTTAGCAGAGTACAGGTACAGAGCCAATGAAATGCAGTTGACATCAACCAGAAGTGCAAAAGAAGCATTACATTCCAAAGTGCAGGTTGAGTACGGTATTATTTTTAAATAATCAATGGAAACATCTTTATTTGCATTCACAGCTCTCAAAATGGTTCTTATAATACCTACCAAGCCTCTCCATGTCTCCACAATAATTCTAGATTGCACCTTTTTAGCAGCAATCTGGGTTTTGAGGCAAAAACGATTATTTGCCATCCCTCTGGTCTTGTGCTCACTTTTTGACGGATTGAGGTCTGGACTATGACTGTGGGCCACTCTAAAATGTTGGTGTTGTTCTCGTTAACCATTTCTTGCCTTGTTTAGCTGTATGTTTTGGATCATTGTGTGGTTTAATGGTCCAATGCCGCCAATTGGGGCAGGTCTCTCGGCAGACAGCTGATCTTCTCCTCCAAAATTCTCAATTTGCCCCTTGTTTTAGTGTTACCGTTTACTTTGAGAAGTTCACCAGGTCCCATTTTCTGAAAAACACCCAAAACTAATACATTTCTATAGCTATTGAAAAGTCAAAAAAGAAGTATACATCGCACACTGGAGGGTATATTTTGCTGACTTTATTTGGCGTGAACAACGCGTTTCGCAATTTGCTTCATCAGGTTCACATTTCTATAGCTATTCTCCACATTGTGGATGGTGTTTTGGTGGTTGAAATGTTCACTCCATCTCAAAATGGATCACTTGGTCATCTTGGATGCTGATCATGGATCACTCTTCTCCAAACATGCACAACTCAGCTAAACCTTTATAAGGCACACCTGGACAAAGAATTTAGCTTTCGCTGAGTTTTTTTTGACCCAGGGACATGCCCTGAGATTGGCATAAAAAAAAAGCATTAAATTCCTAAGACACCATGTCCATTTCAATTGTGGGGGTTATAAAAGTATTCTTTTGGGATGTTTTTCAACCAGGGAGACCTGGTGACCTTCTCAAAGTAAACGGTAAAAATAAAACAAGAGGCTACACTGAGATTCTGGAGGAAAAGATCAGGCAGTGTGCAAAAAGACCTGCCCCAATAGGCATCATTGGACCATTAAACCATACAATGATCCAAAACATGCAGCCAAACAAGTCAAGAAATGGTTAACAGAGAACAATGTCATATTTTAGAGTGGCCCAGCCAGAGTCCAGACCTCAATCTGTCAAAAAAGTGAGTACAAAGCCAGAGTGATGGCAAATAATCCTTCCTGCCTCAAAACCTGGATTGCAGCTAAAAAGGTGCGGTCAACAATCATTGTGGAGATATGGAGCGGCTTGGTACGTATTATAAGAACCGTTTGATTGCAAATAAAGATGTTTCCAGTGATTATTTTAAAAGGGTATGAATAATTGTGGACACACCATTTTTCATATAAATGTAAAAAAGATAAAAATGCTTATTTTTTTTGATTCCATGTTTCTACCACATTGTCTATGCCTATGGCATGTGGCTGTGTCAGTTCAGTCAGAACAAACACATTGGTCAAGAAAAAAATCAACATTAAATCAATATTTGCCAGGGGTATGAATAATTCTGTTAACTGTGTGTATATATATATATATATATATATATATATATACTATAATATATATGTTGTATATATTTTGTTGTATATATATATACATACTGCTCAAAAAATTAAGGGAACACTAACAGTTTTCCACAATTGTTAAAACACATTTTTTGAAACCTTCCACCCTTTTCTCCATTCTCAAATTACTTTCACAGAATGTCTGACAGTTCTTGCAAAATAAAACACTCGCTTCAAAAGTTTTTACTTGTGCTCAGAACCAAACAGTGTCAGAGTACCGATCAAGTTTATGATTAAAGTGTTCCCTTAATTTTTTTGAGCAGTATATATAGCACAGGTTGAATCTAATCTAATCTAATCTAATCTTTATGGGCAAGTTATGGAATATAAAAAATAAATAAATATATTTATGCCGTTTTTGGGTGTTAGTAGTGCAAGGGCATTGATGAAACAGTGCAGGAATAAATGTAAACAGGTAAACAGGTAAACAGTGCAGGGCAGTCAATGTAAACAGGTGACAGTGCAGAAGTAAAAATTAAGTAAACAGCTAAAGTGCAAATGCTAGACAGAAGATGTCGTTTTGTTCAGCAGTGTAATAGCCTCTGGAAAGAAGCTGTGTCTGAACCTGCTGGTGGGGGAGCGCAGGCTCCTGTATGGGCTGCATGGGAGAAGGCTGAAAAGACCATGGTGTGGGTGGGTGGCATCCTTGACAATGGATTTGGCTTTGTTTATACCGTGTTTATGATAAGAGTTGAGAATGGATTTGGCTTTGTTTGTACAGTGTTTATGATAAGAGTTGAGAATGGAGGGAATAGTCCTTTGGCCTGATTTCACTCTTTGCAGTGCCTTGCGATCAGCAGCGTTGCGGTCGCTGTACCATACAGATGCAGTTTGTGAGTAGGCCTACTGTATGCTCTCAATGGTACAGAGGGAGAAGTCTTGAGGATTCTAGGACATAGGTGTGCTCTCTAAGGGTCCGTAGGAAGTGAAGGTTGGATGAGTTGAGAGACCAAGAAAGATTTTCTGTGATGTGACCCCCAAGAACTTAAAGCTAGACACACGTTCCACCTCAGCACCGCTGATATGTAAGGGGGTGTGTGTCTTGCTCTTGGTTCTCCTGAAGTCCACAATGATCTCCTTGGTCTTCTGGGTGTTGAGTGCCAGGTTATTGTTTTTATACCACATAGCTAGGTGCTGAACCTCATCCCTATATTTGAACTCCCAACTCTTCAACAACAGTAAACCAAATTGGTGTCTGGACAAAACAAGGCCTTTGAGGATATCTTAGGCTTTGGGAATCACTATTCGACAATGTTTCACCATTTCCTGACATTTTATCAATCAGACAACAAATCGATTAGTTGAGAAAATAATCAACAGATGAATCAACTATGAAAGTAATTGTTAGTTGCAGCCTTAATACACAGTGAACTTTCAGGGCCCAAACCACTCTTTTGGCATCCGAAGGGTGAATTTGTTGTCTTCCAGAGCTAGACACTGAACCTCAAACTGCTCCTGATTGCAGCCTCTGCCATCTGTGTGTGTGTGTGTGTGTGTGAATGGATGAATATGGGGCATTACTCATTGTTTTACTCTCTAAAGTGCTTTGAGTGCTCGGAGGAACAGAGAAGCGCTATATATAGTACATTTACAGTTACATGTGTCAAAGTCAAAGTCTGCTTTATTGTCAATTTCTTCACATGTCAAGACATACAAAGAGATCGAAATTACGTTTCCCACTATCCCACGGTGGAGACAAGACATATTGGTAACACTCCATAATAAGGTGCCATAATAAATAGCAAACTAGTAATTACCTAACCCTTTGTTAATATTTGTTAATTGTTACTAACATATCTATTTGGCACAAGTTAATAGTTTTTTCATCATCAATTAAATATTTGTTGTTTGCATAAAATCTGTATGTTAATGTTTTAGCAAATCTATTAACTAATATTGTTTTAATATGTGTTAATAGTTAACTAAATGTATTTTTGGCATAGTTATTTCTTACATCATTTAAATGTTAAATGTTTCTTTACAAACTATATGTTAATAGAAAAGTTAATGACTTATTATTATTTAACTAATTGATATTAAACTGTGCTTCTGCCTATCCCAATATGAACCACTCCCCATAGGACCCTTACAATAGATAGATACTTTATTGATCCCGAAAGGGAAATTCAAGAAAAAAACACAGAGCTACCTTGACATGCCGCCACTCTTGTCGGCGCCAGAAACGCTTGCAATAGTTGGTTAAGCTTAATTAATATATTAGTAGTATATAGCTATAAGCGTGGGGCCCCTTATAATAAAGTTGGTTGAGCTTAATTCATATATTAGTAGTATGTAACTATCAGTATGGGGGACCCTTATAATAAAGTTGGTTAAGCTTAATTAATATATTAGTAGTATATAGCTATAAGCGTGGGGCCCCTTATAATAAAGTTGGTTGAGCTTAATTAATATATTAGTAATATATAACTATCAGTATGGGGGACCGTTATAATAAAGTTGGTTAAGCTTAATTAATATATTAGTAATATATAACTATCAGTATGGGGGACCCTTATAATAAAGTTGGTTAAGCTTTATAAATATATTAGTAATATATAACTATTAGTCAGACAGTGAAGGGACTGAGACCAAAACTGGCTCATCACATTTATTCCTTTAGGAAAATTTAAAACAAAACATGCCTTCAGGCACTGACATACATAAAACAGCATCTGCACAAGCAAAATAAAAAGAAGTAGTTGAATGGGCTACATTACATGCATGATTTCTATACCATCACTGTCAGCCCTACTAGCAAGGGAGAAGTGCGACATGGAATGTTCAGGTGCACAGAACGAGACTCACTAAACACTCACAGACGTAGACCATACGGAGGTAATGCATAAACATAATGCTAAACAAAATGTACATTAATTTCCTGCTAGACTGAATTGCACTTTCCATGAGCACTAAGCTAAACTACACTGAATGCATGGAAAGTTGCTAGCGGAGTTTACAGCTAGTCACGTTAGACTCGTGTATGAACTCGTGGTCATAATGAAAACATTAATAAACGTTCTCTAAGTTGCTAGAATTGCTACCAAATCCTAACAATACATGTAAAGTAATATAATACAGGTGGTATATCAAAGTTTTCAACGTAAACAACATTTTACAGTTACAAAATTAAGACAAAGTGGAGACTTTTTACAGTCAACCTACCCAATGCAAAGCATACCGCTTCTGATCAGCTATGGCAACAATGCAAGGACAAAACGCAGCAGAGCTGCAGTATACCGTTTCTCCAAAGGGGGCTCTAAAACACCAATCTCAAAAAAGCTGCTTAATTACGGCGAAAATCACATACAAACACTAAACTATATTTCTAACTCTGTTACACCCCTCCCCTGAATTTCACTAAATTCAAGCAGCAACCAAATAGTACTTCCAAAGGCAAAGAGTACACTACTTTCAAACACTAGACAGAGGGTCACCAATTACAGGACAGCCAACCACAAAGGTATCCAATAAGGATGAAGTGGAAGAAGAGGTGTGCAAACTCTCACACAACCAACCGCTGGCAGTAGGGTGCCTTATACACCCCACAAGATAATAAAGCCATAAACCATAAATTCCATAAATTCTCCACAAAGCTAATCAGAAAAGCTAGATAAATAATAATATGTCATTAACTTTTATATTAGTATATAGTTTGTAAATAAACAGTTAACATTTATATGATGTAAGAAATAACTGTTAATTAGTGCCAAAAAGACATTTAGTTAACTATTAACACATATTAATACAATATTAGTTAATAGATTTGTTAAAATATTAACATACAGATTTTATGCAAACAACTAATATTGAATTAATGATGAAAAAAATATTAACTTGTGCCAAATAGATATTTTAGTAACAATTAACAAAGGGTTAGGTAATTACTAGTTTGCTATTTATTTTGGCACCTTATTATGGAGTGTTACCGACATATTTTACCAATTAGGTCCACAGACAAACATAACATTCAAGTAAACAATTAAAAAGTAAATAAGAAGGCACATACAGTACAATGAAGAAATAAGAGCAGCAAAATTTGGGTTGAAATTGTGCAATTGTGCATACAGTAGACAGTCAATATAATAGTGCAAAAGTCAGGCCAATAAATGGCTGAGGTAGTTCTGTTTGACCTAAGTATGCAAGTGGCATAGTGGTGCAAGTTATGTAAGAGCAGCAGAAGTGTGTTCAGAAGTGTTTTCAGGACAACAGGACAACAACAACAAGTTGCAAAGTGTGCAAGTGTACAAGTGGAGTAGTGCAAGGCAGCCATTGTGGGTCCAAAAGTCCAGGATGTTATGTGGCTGAGGGTGGAGGGGGGGAGAGAGTTCAGCATCCTAACAGCCTGGTGTATGAAGCTGTTGGTGAGTCTGGTGGTGCGGGAGCCGAGGCTTCTGTACCTCTTCCCAGAGGGCAGTGGATCAAACAAGTTGTGAGCTGGGTGACTTGCATCACTCACAATTGTGGTCGCTTGGGGTGAGGTGGGAGGTGTAAATGTCCTTCAGGGAGGGGAGTGAAGCACCAATAATCCTTCCAGCTGTGTTCACTATGCGCTGCAGGGCTTTCCTGTTGTATTCAGTGCAGCTTCCGCCCCCACACAGCGCATACAGCTGGAGAGGATGCTCTCAATGGTGCCTCGGTAGAATGTGGTCATGATGGCTGGTGGAGCACTTGCTCGCCTGAGTTTTCGCGAGGGAAGTACAGGCGGCGCTGAGCTTTCTTCGCCAGTGATGCAGTGTTGGTGGTCCAGGAGAGGTCTTCACTGATGTGCACCCCCAGGAATTTGGTGCTGCTCACTCTCTCCACCACAGCACCGTCGATGGTCAGTGGCAGACAATCTCCTTGGTCTTGCTGACGTTCAGCAGGAGGTTGTTGTCCCTGCACCAAGTGGTCAGAAAGTCGACCTCCATCCTGTATTGAGTCTCGTCGCCCTTGGTGATGAGACCCACCAGAGTTGTGTCGTCATCAAATTTCACTATGTGGTTGTTGCTGTAGGTTGCAGTGCACTCATGCGTCAGCAGGGTGAAGAGCAGCGGACTGAGCACGCAGCCCTGGGGGGCCCCCGTGCTCAGTGTGATGCTGCTTGAGATATTGTTGCCAACACGTACTACTTGAGGCCTCTGACACAGGAAGTCCATTAGCCAGTTGCAGAGGTAGGTACTGCATACCTGTCAACATTTAGCTTTCCAAAAACGGGAGATTTTTTTTTTTTTCGGGGGGGGGGGTCAGTGTTTATACCGGATCTGTGTTTGCATATTTAATACGTTTCATACACGTGTTTCAACACTGCATTTCGGTCGTTGCTTTTACCTTACCATTACCTTACGCATGCCAGTTATGTATCCGCCAGCAGTCTAAAACTCCAAAGCTGCTTGCTGTCAGATTTGGTTCCGAGGGCACAAGTTCAGTGTATCAACTCAATAACAGTGTATGTGATGTGTTAATCAATTAAATTCCCAACAATTTCACAACAGCTAGTTCTGGAGTAGGCCATTCAACTAGCCCGCTTGCTTACGACGAGACTCGGGCTGCGCAGTCGGCACCCGCTTGCTTATTTGGGTTTTGGGTTGCCAGGTTTTAGCCTATCACAAAACGGTTGAAATTGAAACTAAGTGATCGTGTATGTGTAGGGTGTATTTCATACACAATCTGGCAACCTGAATGGATCAATGATTTGATTTTAAAATGAAGTTTGATGGCCATGCAAATTACGGGAGTTAATAACAAAACGGGAGGGTGCTGGGAGATGACCTTGAAATACGGGAGAAACCCGGGAAAAACGGGAGTGTTGACAGGTATGAGGTACTGAGTCCCAGTTTGTCAAGTTTGCAGATGAGTTGTTGTGGTATTATGGTGTAGAATTTGAAGAAGGAAGTCAAGAGATTCTAAATGCAAAGTGCAATAGATGCCTGTAGTAAACATATGCACCACCACCACTAAATATTATTATTATTTATTAATGCGGAAATACAAGATGTTTGTCATCTTAAGTTGAATATTAGGATATTTGTCTGCACCATACATCCTCACCTCCGTATTGTAATTGAGTCCACCTATCAGCCTGTGTGTCCACTCACATAACTTAAAGGGGAACTATGCAGTTTTTTTAGCTTAATTTACCTTAACTGAACAGCTTCGGAGTCAGAGACCTCTGAAGTTCGCCTACAAAAAAGAATCTTTGCTCATATAAGGAGATCCGGTTGTTAATTGAAGCTAACTACCTATGGCAAGTTGCATTGCAAGTTAGCTCTGGGGTAGCAAAAATCTAAGTGTGCCGCCTTCACGTACCGGAGATCACAGTATCCACTCGAAGGCAGAGGACAAAAGTGTGTTCAGGAAAACGTCTGCATTTCAGACTTTTTCGTCCCCGCGAGAGTTTAACAGGTGCGATAATTCAAAATCCCCATGTTATTTTCCCATAGGAAAAATCAGCAGATACCGGATGTCAAAGATGGCAGCTTTTTTTGTAGGCGAACTTCAGAGATCTATTGGAATGATTATATGACATTTTTCGGGTTGAGTGGTAGCCGTCTCGCTTCCCCCTAGCGCCTGTGAGCGGAAAAACCCCAACTGTGGACCGGCGGGATGACGGCCTCAGAGACAGGAAGTCTCGCGGACTAGCTATGTAACGAATTTCTTTACTGCACTACACACACACACGCCAGGCTCCGGCTAGAACAAGGTAGCGATGGAGTTTCTCAGACATTCGTCATGGCAGAGCCAGCGAAAAGAAGCAGAAAGTGAGTAAACCGTTGTCAGAGGAACAGGGAAAGAGGAAACGGCAGACTGACCGATTGAGGAGTGGGGTCACCATATCCCGGGCCTCCTGCATGAGCATCCAGATCTGAAAGTGCCGATATCACTCTGGACATTTGATTGCACTCTGGGCTGAACATGCAGATATCACTCTGGACATTTGACTTCACTCTGGGCTGAACATGCAGATATCACTCTGGACATTTGACTTCACTCTGGGCTGAACATGCAGATATCATTCTGGACATTTGATTTCACTCTGGGCTGTGATTTAGTTTTAGTTTAGTTTTTTTGTATTACTGAGTGCATGAAAGGTTGTCTGGATGACACATTTAAGAAAAGCTGTATTAATGGACTTCATTTGAACATTTACTGTGAGAAGAGGACATTCCTCTTTATGTCTAACTGTGTATGAAATGTTTGTGTTATTTTATATGAGGCAACACGTGCGCTTCTACAGATGGACTCAAACACTCAAACAAGTTTACAAGATGGGTAAAGTTGATGATGATGCTTACTGTCTAGCCATGGCATTTCCATACAGTAAATCATCACAGAAAAGCTTCATATGAATATGTGTATGTATGTATGTGTGTATATATATATATATATATATATATATATATATATATATATATATATATATATATATATTAGAATCACCTCGTATGGCTTTGTGTACTAGAGTGCATCTGCACCTAGAGAGCACTTAAGGAGACAGTGGTCACTGACAGTTGGCCGAACTCAATGGGATTTAAAGGCAGGCAATCAGATGAGATGCCTAGGGTGGCAATAGCAGGGGTCAGCGCAGCTTCTGCCACACACACAGTGAGATACACAGACCTCCGACACATGCATGCATATGCATGCTGATAAACTAAACTGACATATGTTCATATCGCTATCTCACATACTCTGAGGGGCAGTTTGGAGCATTTACTGTTAAAGATACTCTAAACTCCACTCACACCACTTGCACATACACATGTACACACGCATGCACACAATGCCTGTTATAGAAAAAAGAGGAGGACATTACAGCTAGACAAAAAACAAACAACCAAAAAAGACTGAACGGAAAGATAAAAGAAAAAAACATTTTAAGTAAAGTATGTCACCCTGAAAACACTGTCCTAAGAAAGGTCA